>NC_079508.1:38784341-39047605 GCF_030052815.1 Hevea brasiliensis | reverse complement strand
ATCAAGAATAAATCCTTAGTTCTTCTTAAGTACTTAAGGATATTCTTGACAGCTATCCAGTGTTCCAAACCTGGATTGGATTGATACCTGCTAGTTAAACTAACAGCATATGCGATATCCAGCCTAGTACACAACATTGCATACATCAAACTTCCAATAGCTGAAGCATATGGAATGCTAACCATTTTATCTCTTTCTTCAGGTGTCTTTGGAGACATCTCTTTAGAAAGGTGGATACCATGTCTCACTGGTAACAATCCTCTCTTGGAATCATGTCTCACTGGTAACAATCCTCTCTTGGAATCATGTCTCACTGGTAACAATCCTCTCTTGGAATCAAGCATGTTAAACCTCTTTAACACCTTTTCCAAGTATAGACTTTGGGATAAACCAATTATTCTTTTCGCTCTATCTCTATAGATGCGAATCCCAAGAATATAGGTTGCCTCCCCTAAGTCTTTCATGGAGAATGTATTTGACAACCATACCTTTACAGTTGTCAACATACCTGTGTCATTATCCATCAACAGAATGTCATCCACATATAAGACAAGAAAAGTGATAGCACTATCACTAACCTTCTTATATACACATGGTCATCCTCATTTTTGATAAAACCAAATGACTTAATGGCTTCATCAAAATGGATATTCCAACTCCTCAAAGCTTGTTCCAACCCATAAATGGATCGCTTTAGCTTGCATACCTTGGAACCATCTTGGGATTCAAAACCCCTAGGTTATTCCATGAAAATGTTTTCTTCAATGTATCCATTAAGAAAAGCTGTTTTGACATCCATCTGTCAAATTTCATAATCATAGTATACAGCTATTGTTAATAGAATCCTAATTAATTTAAGCATGACAACAGGTGAGAAAGTCTCATCATAGTCAATTCCTTACCTTTGGCGAATCCCTTTCGCTACTAGCCTTGCTTTATAGGTCTCTACCTTTCCTTTTGAACCAATTTTCTTCTTGAAAACCCATTTATTCCCACTAGGTATAATACCTTCAGGTGGGTCAACAAGATCCCAAACTTGATTCTTATACATGGAATCAATCTCAGATTTCATAGCATCGATGCATTTTGAAGAGTCTATATCTAATATAGCTTCTTCATAGGTAAGTGGATCATCTCTATGATCTACTTCGTCATGAGTAGACAACTCTTGTTCTTCTTCATGAAGGAAACCATATCTCACTGGTGGGTGAGATACCCTGGTTGATCTATGAGGAATAAATCAGAGATGTTTCATCAATAGGTGTAGGTTGACTAGATGGATCTATATCCATCGATATGTTGGTTGGTCGTAATTCTAATTCTAACTCTATTTGCCTTCCTTTGTCTCCTTCTTCAACAAACTGTTGCTCAAGAAATATGGCATCTCTACTTATCACAACCTTTTGTGATGTAGGCAAATAAAAATAATATCCAAAACTATCTTTTGGATATCTAACAAATTGACCCTTTTCTGATCTGGTTTTCAATTTATAGTGTTCAGCTTTTTGATATAAGCTGGACAACCCCAAAGCTTAACATGCTTAAGACTTGGTTTTCTTCCATGCCATATCTCATAAGGTGTGGAAGATACTGATTTTGATGGAATCCTATTCAGAATATACAAAGTTGATTCTAATGCAAATCCCCAAAAGGAGATTGGCATATCAGTGTAGCTCATCATACTACGTACCATATCCAATAGGGTACGATTTCTCCTTTCAGATACACCATTTAGCTGTGGTGTTCCTGGAGGAGTCAGCTGGGAAACAATGCCATGCTCTCTCAAGTATTCATCAAATTCAGTACTCAAGTATTCATCTCCACGATCTGATCGAAGAGCTTTAATACTTTTTCCTGTTTGATTTTCTACTTCAGATTTAAATTCTTTGAACTTTTCAAAGGATTCATGTTTGTATTTCATCAAATATAAATACTCAAACCTTGATTTATCATCAGTAAAGGTAATAAAATAATGAAAACCGCCTCTAGTCATTTCTTTAAATGGACCACATACATCACTATGTATTAGCTCTAAAATATTTTTAGCTCTTAGCCCTTGTGTAACAAAGAGTGATCTAGTCATTTTGCCCTGAAGGCAGGATTCACAGGTTAGAGTAGGTTCAGAATCCAATGAGGATAAAATCCCCATTTTCTCCAGTTTTGCAATCCTATCTTCTGCAATATGACCTAACCTTAAGTGCCAAATATATTTTGAACTTGAGTTGATTTCACCATGGCATTGCATTCATTTAGATCACTTGCATTTAATTTGTGTTTGTCATTATTATCCAAATAATAAAGACCATCATTCATATAACCCGAATCAACATATTTATTTCCAAAATAAATATTACAAACATCATCTGTGAACTGAAATTCATAGCCATTTCTAGTCAAACTAGATATAGAAATAATGTTCTTAAAAGCATCAGGTACATATAAAATATTATCCAAACAAAAAACATGTCCAGACATGTAAAAAGATTTAGATCCTATAGCTAAAGCTTAAACAGTTGAGCCATTGCTAATCCAAAGTCTAACATCTCAAGAACGCAAGTTGCTACTATTTGCTAGTTCCTGCATATCATAAGAAATGTGAGAATTGGCACCAGTATCTAAAACCCAAGCTGTAGATAAACTATGAGTATCATCAGAATCTAAATAACAAGATATGGACATACCTTCCAAAGGTGTATCCTTCTTGTCCTTTAGAGAAGTAAGATACCCTGGGCAGTTTCTTTTCCAGTGCCCATCCTGCTGGCAGTGGAAACACTTTCCTTTGCCTCCATTAGCTTTAGTCTTCCCTTTCTGTTTAGCTATTTTCTTGGAAGGACCAGGAATCTGAGTTTTTTTTTTCTTGTTGCCCTTCTTCTTGTTGGACTTTCCAGCAGAAGAAGATGCAATCAAAGCTACCTCTTTTCCTTTATTTGCCCAGCATATTCTTTTGGGCAATAACTAGCATGTTGAGTAAACCAACCAAGGTGCATTCTCGCTAATTGTATGGAAATTCATCACAAAATTTCCAAATGAGTCGAAGGGACTAAAGGATCAAATCCGCAGCTTGAAAATCCATGTTAAAGTCAAGATATTCCAACCGCCAATCGCTTGAATCATCTTATGGACATGATCCCCAACATTCTGCTCCTTCGACATCCTCATGCGGAACAATTGTCTAGATATCTCATACCTAGCATTCCTTGTGCTCACCATGCAACTCTTATAGGTGAAGGAGGATCTCACTGCACTCTGCATGTTCTCATGCCGCTCAGAACTCATTACTCATAGAAGCAAGTATGTAACACTTGGCTCTCTTATCATGCTCCTTCCACTTATCCAAAGTTTCATGTTCCTCTTGAGTGGCCTCTAGAGGTAAGGGACCAGTAACATTTGAGTCTAGAATATATCCTATATGTTCAAGGTTAGTGACAAGTTTCAAATTTCTTAGCCAATCGATAGATTAGGTCCTATCAACCTATTACATCAAGTATGCTTGCAAGGATATTCGATGGTGGTGGTTGTGGTTTGCTCATTATTATCGTAAAATTAACTACGTAAAATAACCAGATTAATTAGTAAATGTATCATGTAATTAACCAAAATGATTATCGTCTTTTAATCAAATTGGTCCTCCCACTAACTTGCGAATCCTACACTTTCAAAGTAGAAAACGGAAATCCTAGTTGGATGGATTTCTAGTGGGTGATTGAATTCTTATTGTCTTATTGATCATCCTCAGGTACATCCATTATTGGAATTACAATAAACTATAAGTGAGCAACTCATTGCCCATCACATCTCATGTGAGGTTCAATCCTTTATCTAGCCCCTAATGCTCAAAATCTCAGGTACATCTATTATTGACTTATCTTGCATTAGTTAAGTTGATCCCATTGAGCCAGTAAACATGCAAATAATTTTAATGTCCTCAGGTACATCCAATATTGGCCACCAAACCATTTACATATTTACAACATCTCATGCTTAACAATTATTCTTAAGAAGATCTCTTAAATTAATTGCATCATATACAACTATTTAAAATTTCTTAAAATAATTGCCTCAATGGAGGGGCCATGTTATAATTACTTTAATTATACCATTTCAAACTTAATCATTTGTTTGGAAGATTTTGTGGTCATCCTAATTACTATTATGGTCTCACTTTGCACATTATCCAATTAGCATGCGTATATCATATACTTGCATACATTCCATACATCTCATGCATTCATAGATAAACAATAAATATGGTATGATCATGGACTTTCTAAGGGATTCAATTCTTAGCTACCAAGAATTGAATCAGGGCATTCTTCGGTGCATTTCATTCATTCATATTACAAGAGTTGTTGAAGGAGTACATAATCAACACTTGATCTTGAATTCCTCCCACTGGTCCCACCAATGCTCTTGACCTCTTTGATCTTCTTGCAATCCAATTACATAGTAATCCTCGGCATACCAAGGCGAATTTACAAGAACTAAATAAATGAAAGTACAACAAAAAAAATATTACAACTTTTATAATACATGCCCAAAATAAATTAAAATAAATTAATTAATTTACAACCCAAAGAAACATAAAAGAAATAAATCCAATCACATTGGTCTTTTATTGTCCATGATCATTCATCATGAATATCACTATTTAACAATAAAATAAAACTTACATACTTAAATTAAATTGAATATCTCATATTCAACTTAAAAATCCAGATTTGAATATGATTCAAACAAATTTAAAAATTCAGATTTGAATCACATTCAAACAAATTTAAAAATTCAAATTTGAATCACATTCAAACAAATTTAAAAATTCAGATTTGAATCAAAATTTAATTATGTGATTAAAACTCCTAATTAAACACTTTAATTAGTCATGGGCCTAATTATGGGCCTTGAAACTAAGCCCTCATTCAATCCCAATAAGACATGCTCACCCTAGGTTTGCATAACCATGGTTGTTACAACCTATGGTGACTCCAAACAAGCATGCCGCCACCTTTATTGGTCTAACCAGCAATGAAACAATCATCTCATGATCAAATCACACAATTAAATCATATAATTAACAATCTAAATGGCAAATATAGTGGCTCTGATACGAATTGATGGAGCGAAAGCATAAAAAACATAAGTTTAGATCATTGAATTCAAAATTTTCCTTCTAGGGTATCATGCGTCATGCAAGATTCATTATTTATCTATTTGATTTCAATGCTAAACAGCATATTAAAACTCTTTTAATATATTTTTGGATCTACATTTGCCATTTAAGATTTTAGAATTAACAGATTAATTCATTAGAACCCTATATTAGATTAAGAACAAGTGCACTAATTTTTTGATGCACTGCAGTTGTGCTTGGCACCTTTGGGATGCGCCTAGGACACCAGATGTTGTCCCTCTAGTTTGTCCATACTAAGATCACCAATGTCAGCCCGTTGAACAGCTTCTCAAGCCATTCCAATTAATTAGAAATTCAGGTTTTGCCTTTAAAAATATTACAAATGTATATTAGACACTAAAAACGATTTCTAGCAATTTTAATTCAAGAGAATGTTGGTAATTCTCTTTGAATTGGTGAGATGAAGAAGAAGAGATGGGAGATGTTCTTTAGATGGTGGCACAAAAGAAAAACAGCAGCTTGTTATTTTTCTTTTCATCCTTTCTCTTATATAGCTAGGTCACCACTTAAAACCCTTGCCACATGTCACCTTCTAATTGGCTCTTAGTTTAATTGACCCAATCACATTGTGCCAAGTGTCAAACTTAGATTTAATCTTGACTTTAATCATCTTACATGATTAAAAGACAATTGGCAAGCTTATGTGTAGTGCCATGTGTCATGATCTCATGGTGCCATATGTCACCCTGTGAAATGATCAAAATACCCTTGTGTCTTAATTTTGAGTTCTCAACCCAAAATAATTATTTCTCTTCTTCTAATCAATTTATATCAATATAAATAAATTAATTAATTTCTATTAATTAATTTTCATAATTAAATTCATATTTAAATACTTTAAATATAAATTTAACACTTGTGTCTTAATTTTGAGTTCTCAACCCAAAATAATTATTTCTCTTCTTCTAATCAATTTATATCAAATATAAATAAATTAATTAATTTCTATTAATTAATTTTCATAATTAAATTCATATTTAAACACTTTAAATATAAATTTAACTTATAATATACATTCCTCACCTAGATTTGGTTTCAAGCCATGCTAGGGACTTTGCAATCTAATTGTAAACCAAACCTATTTAATTAATCAATTAAAATCTTTAACTAATTAATTAAATCATATTTAACTTGGTGATTACTTGTGTATGTGTGTGACTCATTAGGCTCATCACTAATTGGCAATGAGATATGATATCAACTCTTAATATCATTAGAACTCTTTCTTAACTTAAATGATTTCTCTAAATCATTTTATACACCTCATAGATCATGGTTAACACCTAGCATAGCATGTCATGGCCACCCAATCAGTAATAAGGTTTACCTTAAATGAACCTATAATCATATGTTACCATGCACTAGAATCTCTCTGTTACAAATCTCAATTCGAGCTGGAGTCATGGTTTATGTCAAACCCCATTTGCTATGAATATTATGTTCTCTTTTAATTCCAGTTCTTGATTAAAATGATTTTCTCATTAGAAACTCTTTGCTTATTAAATCTATCTGTCCTGGTCCGGAACTTAAAACATCAAGAACAATTAAATGAACATAGGATTTTATCCCTATTTACTTAGGGTAACAGATTCCTGTTAGTAGTATGCCCTAGAGCATATCATTTAGTATATATCTTGTACATATTTTTATTAATAAAAGGCATTTCCACTTTTCCGTTTACATAATATATTTATGTGTAATAGAAAAGGTCCATTGATATTTTGTTAGAAATATTATTCTTAAGTTGTTAAGAATATGAGTGACAATATTTCTAGCACGAAGTATCATAAATAGGTTCACATTCGAGGATACTTCATAATAAGGACATGACTTATCCAGAAAGTTTGTATTCATGTTTGTTCCCAAGTTATTTATATGAGATATAAATAAGATGGAATGGTGAGTCTCATGCCATATAACAAACTTGATAGGCACTTATAAATGATAAGTAGGCCGAACCAGTGACACTTATGACAAGCACATGGAATTTATTCTTGTCAATGTTTTGTCATAAATCATATCAGTGCATATAATCTTTAGACCTGAGATAGCACAGTTATCTTGTATATAGGTAGTTTGAGTTTGATACTGCTTTCATACTTGTACCGTATGGGTATATGGGCATGTGTTGGCTCCTACTAGTTATATATGGAGGTAGGTGTTGATCAAGATGGAATCTGCTCTCTAAGTAAATAGAGATAAAATCCTATGTTCATTTAATTGTTCTTGATGTTTCAAGTTCCTGGCCAGACAGATAGATTTATTCGTAAAAGAGTTTCGATGAGAAAATCTTTTAATCAAGAACTGGAATTAAAAGAGAACATAATATTCATAGTAAATGGAGTTTGACATAAACCATGACTCAAACTTGAGTTGGGATTTTGTAATGTAGAGATTCTAGTGCATGGTAAGATATGATTATAGGTTCATTTAAGGTAAATCTTATTACTAATTGGGTGGCCATGGCATGCTATGCTAGGTGTTAACCATGGTCTATGAGGTTCATAAAATGATTTAGAGAAATCATTTATGGTAAGAAAGAGTTCATGATATTAAGAGTTGGTATCATGTCTCATTGCCAATTAGTGATGAGCCTAGTAAGTCACACACATACACAAGTTATCACCTATTTAAATATGATTTAATTAATTAATTAAAGAGTTTAATTGATTAATTAAATAGATTTGGTTTGTAATTAAATTGCAAAGTCCCTAGCATGACTTGAAACCAAATCTAGATTATTGATGTGTAGTATAAATTAAATTTATATTTAAAGTGTTTAAATAAGAATTTAATTTATGAGAAATTAATTAATAGATAATAATTAATTAATATATATTAGATATAAATTAATAAGAAGAAGAAAATAATTATTTTCGGTAAAGACCTCAAAGTTAAGACACAGGGGCATTTTGGTCATTTCATTGTGACATGTGGCACCATGAGATGGTGACATGGCATAACACATAAGCTTGCTAAATGTTTTTTAATCATGCAAGATGATTAAAATCAAGATTAAATATAGGTTTGACACTTGGCACAATGTGATTGGGTCACTTAAACCTAGAGCTAATCAAAAGGTGACATGTGGCTAGGGTTTAATGTGTTAACCTAGCTATTTAAGTGTGGTTATGAAAAGAAAACATAACCAGTAGCCTCTCCTCTCAATTGTCACGCCACTTTGAGCCTCCAGCTATTTCTCTTCATCTCTCATCAATTCAAAGAGATTAGCCATCAATCTCTTGAATTAAGAACGCTAGAAATTGTTTCTAGTGTCCTGCTTACATCTCTAATCTTCTTAAAAGGCGTAACTTGAATTTCTAATTAATAGAAAAGGCTTTAGAAGCTATTCAAGGGCTGCCATAGGTGTTCTTGGTGTGGACAAGCTAGAGGGACAATATCCGTGTCCTCAAGACGATCTCAAAGGCGCAGACACGCCGCAAAGGCATCAAGAGGTTAGTGTAATCGTTCTTGATTTAATCTAGAGTTCTAAAATTAACTGATTAATTTTAAAATCTTAAATGGCAAATACAGATCCAAAACATATTAAAAGAGTTTTAATATGTTGTTTATCATTGAAATCAAATAGATAAAAATAAATCTTGCATGGTGCATGTGACCCTAGGTGAAAATTTTTGAATTTAATGGTATAATCTTGTGTTTTTCACGCCTGCCTTCAATTCCATCTTGATCAACACCTACCTCCATATATAACTAGTAGGAGCCAACACATACCCATATATCTATACACAGTTCAAGTATGAAAGCAGGATCACACTCAAACCACCTATATACAAGATAACTGTGTTATCTCAGGTCTAAAAATTATATCCACTGATATAATTTATGACAATACATCGACAAAAGTAAACTCCATGTGCTTGTCATAAATGTCACTGGTTCGACCTACTTATCATATATAAATGCCTATCATGTTTGTTATATGGCATGAGACTCACCATTCCATCTTATTTATATCTCATATAAATACATTGGGAACAAACATGAATACAATCTTTCTGAATAAGTCATGTCCTGTGTGAAGTATCCTCGATTGTGAACCAATTTATGATACTTTGTACTAGAAATACTGTCACTCATATCCTTAACAACTTAAGAATAGAATTTCTAACAAAATATCAATAGACCTTTTCTATTACACATAAATATATTATGTAAACGGAAAAGTGAAAATGCCTTTTATTAATAAAACATGTACAAGATACATACTAAATGATATACTCTAGGGCATATCGCTAACATAGTGTTCTAGTTATCATCGCCATTTCATAGACAAACTCATACTTCACCACTCCTTAATCTTTTCTCGACATCTTCAAGACTCACTATACCTCCACCGTGTTTGACTTGATATCTCAGAACTTCAATTAGCTTTTGCGCTACCTCTCCTTCAATGTGTTCTAACATATCTCTTAGTGACTTCAATCCCCATTCCTCTGCTTCAACAATCTCTACTTCCCAAAGACATAACTTAGGTTCCTTACCTTATAGTATCCTATGAGATATTTTTCTATAGCACCTATCATAGGCATCCCATTCAAAATCCTTACTTATTCTATGACCTCAATGGTCAACAGCTATGCATATTCTCACTCCCATGATACCTTGAATTTTCAATTTACTTTGTGTCATTACTAAGGTCCTTAGACCAACTCGTGTCCATCTTATGCAACTAGTCATGTAGAGTTCCATTGAAATGTCAAGTGTACCTACACTAGCTATGCTTCTTCCGCACTGATATGGTATCATGCAAAGACTAGCCTTTGTTCTCCTTTATTACCAATCTCTATGGTGTAAAGATGTGACTCATATTGTCTATTTTAAAATGCCTCACTAAACACCCTTCCAAACAACCGCTTGCATGCACCTTACCCAAGATCATTGCTAATTCTGTTGGCCATTGAAACTTTAGCTAGATCCTCCCATACTAAAAACATTTTTACCTTCCTAATTCCATGATACTGCAAGCTTCTAACTTACTTTGTGTCACCAAAGAGTTCCTTATAACAATTTCTACCTATCTTAGGTAATTAGTTGTAGAGACTTCCACCCAGTCAATACAACTTATCATAGCCTACTCATTTTCTGAAAAGAGAGTTTCTTGACTTCTACTTGAAACTTCTTACTATCTGACGTGCGTTTGAACTCATTGGTACTTAAATCGAGGCTCCATTATTCGTTTAGTCTATCATCTCACCATAACTTGTTTTAAACATCTCTTAGTGTGTCCCTAGCATACTTGTTCCTTCTTATTCTCATCATTGCAACCAACTCTACTAAGCTTTTTTTTCCTATCCTTTAGATCTTATCTAATTCTTTTTCCTATTTCTGCTATTGTTGATATCTTTTCAACCTACTGTACTTATTCTTTAACCTTTGTCCTCTCTCATTCTTATACTTTTTCCTTCAGGAATGTCCATGCCATCATCAATTTTAACCTTCCCTTTTTTTTTCTTAGTCCTATCTTGATTACCGCCCATTACTTCGAATTTAACCTTATGATTGGCTCCTACTAGCACTTCTTTCACATTATGTAATACTTGTAATTGGTCATAGAAAATTCTTCTTGTACCTCCTTCCCAGCTTGACCAATAGAACATTACCATTCCCTACTACCCTTAGTGGGAAATTACTCATCCCGGTTAGATAGGAGCCCCAGAAACTATAAGTTCCATTTGAACTAACAAAGCTGTAGGAAATGTGTGCTATGCCTTAATTCCAAACAAGATACTTCATATGTTCATTCTACCTTATATAACCACATGTACTACCCATAGCTTTCCAAACATTAGCCTTAAATTTATCCATCAGTAACAATTTCATCAACTAAAACTTATCCAGAGCTAACACTTCCTCCAGCTTATAGTTCAGAAGGGTTGCAAGCCCTAGTAACTAACTCGTTTTAATTCCTATCACTACTCTAATCGCCCTTAATGCATAATATCGTACACATTTACCGCTGCTTTCTTTTAAAAAGAATGTGTATAGACTGGTGCCTATCAGGTTCTAAAATACTTGGTCATCTCAACATTATTTTCCTTACTTATGTAGACTTTCAGAACCAAAGTACAATCTAAACTTGAAGAGAAAGAGAAATCTTCTCCTACTGACATCAACACACTATTCATATCTCATGGTCTTCTCCCTGAAATTTCATCATCTCTTTCTATAAGATATCAATTACAACAATCCTTCTGTTGTACCACCGATTTGTCTGACATATCATCTTAAGATTTTCTATCTCCACTTGTACTCCATTTCAATCTTTTTATGCCTACCTTAACTCCTTTGCATCCTTATATTTTATCGTATTCAAGAAGATGTTTCTCACTAATAAACCCTTTCAATATGGATTCCAATCATGCTAACTGCCAAAACTCTCATCCATGTGCTACTCAGAGACATGTGACTGTCACTCAAACATACTCTTCCCGCTCTATCTCTTATCATATTCTCACACTTATTTTCATTCACGCTTCCTTATAAAGTGACCCTATTGGTTGTAATCAAATAATTACCTAACCCTTGATGACAGCATCGCATAAATGTTATATCTTCATCTCTTCTCAGGACCTAAGCCTATGTGCCATTTTTCACCATCCTTTTTATTTGTCATTCCTATTTGAACCATTAGGTTTACTTTTATTTAATTTACCACTTATTAATTCACTCCTTTGCCTGATCGGATAGTTCAAGACACCATTGCATATCCTATAACTTTTGTCTGCTCTAGTTGCATCCCTCAACTAACTTTCCTCACACTGTTAGAAGTTTAAATGGATCTTATTCCAGTGCTACCTATTCTATCTCAGGAACGGGAATAGACAGAATTTAATCCATATCCTACAACTCTAAACTCCATGTTTTGGCTCCTGACATTGCCCGAACTATGACCTGCTCTAAGTTCTACACTTATGGATCCCATATCTTGACAACTATCTTCGCTCACGTAATCTCATTATGGGCTTTCTAATATTGTTTTTTAGTTCATCCTATTTACCTTGTCCAGGATTGCACTTTATGTACTTTATAGCTCACTTTGGTTTTCCTAATCTTCTCCCATCCTTGGCTATTCGGTTTGCTCTTTAATTCATGTCTTTTATCTTATCCAAAATAGAAGTTGACTATTTTATTCTTTAGTGCTACTCTCTTTCTTGATCTGACTATCATGTTAGGAAATTATATCCTTTCACTATCTCTATCAAGTCATCAATACCTTGATGTTACTCAAAATTGGTCCTCTAACCACTCTGGCTGGTACTTCTACTGGTATTTAGGTTATCTCTCCTATTGCACCTAATCCAACTATTTTATTTTTACCTTTTGCACTTCTTCTATATATACACATATTCTATGATTTACCCATGCTAACTTCTATCCTTATCCTTTCGTTTACATAGAGTGTACATTTGTCTCAAGTAATAAGAAGCTAATGAGGGACTCAAGGAATAATAGCCATGCATTCACTATGTGATCTCCATTTCTGTCCTTTAGTCCACATGCTATCCCCCACTACTTCAAGGAGGGGATTTTCAAGGATGCTACTTTCCAATATCCACTTAATTAACCAAAACTTAAGATACTAGGTACCGCCACCTGTCATTCTATTCACAAAACTTTCATCCACCATGATCCGATCACTTATGGTTCTTACAGTGAAACTTGTACCCTCTCCAGGATACCCGAACCAATAATTCTTTACCATACTATATAGTCCCATTTGGGATACTATTCTGTAGGTCACCATCAATAGTAGTAACTTTCTGTCTCTCCTAAAAGGATAAGATCATACCTTACATAACAACCGATCGAGGTAATCGTGATTTGCCACTTTGCCATAACCATGTTAGGTTATTTGCTATCTTATCGTACATTAAAACCCTTAAAGCGCATTTCATAGACTATAAACATCATTCGTAGCATCCGATGTCCTTTTAGGGAAGTAAAATCATACTTTATACCTTGTTTACCACACAAAGAAGATGTTATTTTTACTTAAACTTTAGGCACAACATTCTATTAGAATACCAATTTTGTTTAAAACTCCTTTCTCAGAGACTAGATGATTTCACTTTATAAGTGCTACCTATCACTTATGAACATACTGAAACCTCTAATCTTATAATAAATCCTGATGTAACTCTCACCCAGGCTAGGGTAATTGAGTTATTGACTTTAGTTACTACCCACTGTAACTTTTGATGTTCTAGCTCAAAGGTTTTAAACCGCAAACTAGGAGTTTCAACTATTTTGCAGAAATAGAACTCTATTCTGGCATAACTGTACCAAAATAGAGACTATCTTCAAACATCCTCATCATGAGCACCACGGGGAAGCATGCAGTTCTACACAATAATCCCATGTCAGTACTATAATCTGCAGCTTATAGCACAAACATCGAAAATATTGCATAGTTACTATGGTACATCCCAACATACTAGATTTCCCACTCTTTTATATATCCTGACTCCACTGACACTATGAACTTACTTTGACTAACTATTCACTGATAACTGCCCGCAATGACATCCTCACTCCCATTTAGGGCAACTATACTATCAAAACTCACCTCTATGTACTCGTGCCTAGCACTAGATAAGCACATCACTTAGACCCTACTAATAGAAACATAGCATTTCTTGGAGCCATGGCGCATCTTAACACGCCTACTAAAGCTATTTCATGTCACCATGTGTTTCACAAACCAAGTGCTAAATCAAGCACTTTTAAACTACCCAAGGAATAATGCAGAATCTAGAAGCAAGGAATTACAATAAAACATGAAACAGGATCCTATACTTCGCATGTAACATCCTAACAAGACTCCTTTTACACTCCTAAGTATACTTTTTCCCATGAATTTAGAGTCTAAGCTCTGATGCCAACTTTGTCATGACCCAACCTATGGGCTGGACTGGCACTAGGACCTGGGCTAGTCTAATGCCTCCGAGACTTGTAATAAGCCTAACAATTCCTTAACCCCATCCTAAGGCCCATATTGAGCCCAATTTCAAGAAAATAACTGGATAGAGTCCGCCATACTGTGGACAACCCAACGGGGAGTTTTTTACTCACTCGACCTGTAATAACAAAATATATATCAACTGGGGAGCTCAACTCACCCTCCAAGTACTCATCATGTCATATAATTAAATATGAGCTCAACTCCTTCATCCAATCCACTCACACACACATATATGCATTTAACATGCTTATAATTTCAATATAACATTATATTAAAGCCCAAATTGATTAAAACACTCCTAACACATGCGGTGTTCTAGAATTTAGCTAAATTATACAAAATACATTAGACATTACTAATTGACCTACGAAGAAGAGGAGCAGGTTAGTCACAACAAGGAATCCTCCTGTAGGTTAGAAAAATAAGGTGAACATGAGTGAGCGTTCGACTCAGAGAGTAAATATTTATTTTACTTACAATTTCTATAGCTATCTAATTCTAATGCATCCTTATAAATGAAATGCATCATTTTCATACAAGTCAAACAAATCATATTAATTCACATCAAAGATAATCTAGAGCACTCACGCACCCTCGTCAAATCCATACATATATGGGAAGCTGATCCCCCTACCTAGCTCTCTTAATCCAAGGCCTGCCAGTGAGATTAACTTGAGCCAAACTTTCGCTTAATAATCTATATGTGGGGGTCAGCGAGATCAACTCAAAGATGTACTCATCCCGACTTCCTCAAAATGGATTGGGCCCCAAGCGAGACTAGCTCAAGCCGATTTGCCTGTCCTACCCATATCTACATATACCACATACACACACGCACTTACATACACAGCTCCAGATTATCAACACAGCAACCAAACAAATATCATCAAGTATAAATGCAAAATAAGGCATGCCTAATATTTACTGCATAAATATAAGTATAGGTGATGCATGAGCAAGCCAAGAATATAATAATATTGAAATTATAAATAAAATAAATATCTACTCACAACACTTGTGCAAAGTTATTATGGTGGCTGGGCGAAGGAGGAAGGCTGTCCCTACTCACCTGGCAATTATATTATAATTATTTATTATAATTGACTCAATACAAGCTTAAAAAAAATCAAAGACACCCTAGGTCATGCCAAAAATCTGACAGAGTTTTTCCTATACCTAAGACCTACCCAATTTGCAAAATGATTCAAAAATACACTTCTATATCTCAAGTCACATAACATATTTCAATCACATCACATAGTCCCTTCTGGGCCCATCCAAACAAACCAACAACTACGCTTTAAAAATTATAATTTAGTATTTACAATTAACTTTTTTTGCAAAAACTACCCAAATGAGCTCTAAAAATTCTAAAATTATGGCCAGCTGTCCTTATCAATATTAACAAGCTAATAAAAAATGAATTATAATTTTCTAACCTCCCACGAATATTTTATAAAATTTTATTCTATATTCAGCACGATAAAATTGATGAAACTCAAAGTTTGGGTTTACCTATGTCAATTCTGATGCTTGGAACACGTCCAGAGCGTCTGAAAATAGTGGGGTAACCTATAACTTTGACCCGATTTCAAGTAATTTCGCAACTTTTCTCGCCGACTAAATTGTAAATCCGAGCGACGGTCGAATTGCCACAAAATGAAAGTGCCTACGCAAAGCCTACAATACTAGAGGTTAGACTAAAATATTTATATTTATATATAAAATAATTATTTAAAAATTAGGGGAGTTACACTTTTTTATCCTTTGTAGAGGTGGGGTAAACCTTCGATTGTAAACCCATAATTCCACAATTTTGCCCAAATCCTTTAATGCCCTATCTCTTCAATTGTTGATTAGAAATCTTTCCCCAAATGTTTTCCAGTTTAAACAAAACCATAATCCCTAGAAAATAGAAGAGTTACATGTTATGAAGGGGAATTTTTTTTTACTATTGATGCATTTTCTTTTTTTTTTTTTAACTCCATGTCATCATGTTATGAACATATCACTATCTCATTAGCACATTTATGCACGTGTTCTGCTGACTAGGATCTAAAGAGTATCTTAATTCTAGTTTATAGGAGTTGAGGTGTATAATGAGACATTTGAAATGTTCAGGGTGCCACGAGATTTTTTTGATAAAGTTCACAGATGAAATGACCTTCTTTCATTTATATGGCAAAATGCAATATATGGTTATAATTAATTAATGATGTTGGTTATTTTATGCATTGAAAAATATTCATCATTGCCTTTTAGTGGTAAGGTAGATTCATTTAGTCTGATAGATCTCAAGTTTGAACTTCATTTTAACCTTTTAACTAGTCATTTTGCCCACGCATTGTGTAAATTATTTTTTATTTTATTTTAATAATATAATTTAATATTTATTTTTATATTTTATATTTTTAAAATCATACTCAAATTTTGTTAATATTTTATATTGCTATCATTAGCCCTACCGCTAGATGATAAGTGAAATGAATAGAAATGAGCATTCCCAAGTACAATTGTACTTTTATTACCTTTTTTTTTAGGTATATGTATTTTTTTAATCTAACACCAATAATTATTAAAATAAAATTATTAAATTAAACATTATCTGATACTAATAATCAAATTTATAATTAAAAAGGATAAGTTAAAATGATACTTTAAACTCAATTAGTGAAGGAGCGGAAGTATGAAAATTAGTAGTTTAGAACATTGAATTCAAAATTTTTCTTCTAGGGTCTCATGCATCATGCAAGATTCATTATTTACCTAATTGATTTCAATGTTAAACAGTATATTAAAACACTTTTAATATGTTTTTGGATTTACATTTGCCATTTAAGATTTTTGAATTAACAGATTAATTCATTAGAACCCTAGATTAATTCAAGAATATGTGCACTAACTTTTTGATGTACTGTTGATGTGTTTGATACCTTTGGGAAGCACCTAGACACTAGATGTTGTTCCTCTAGCTTGTCCACACTAAGATTACCAATGGCAACCCCTTGAACAGCTTCTTAAGCCTTTCCAATCAATTAGAAATTGAGGTTTTGCCTTTTAGAGAGATTACAGATGTATATAGGACACTAGAAACGATTTCTAGCAATTTTAATTCAAGAGAATGTTAGTAATTCTCTGTGAATTGATGAGAGTTGAAGAAGAAGAGAGGAAGAGGGCAAGGAGGTGGCGGTAGCTTTATGATAAAAATCAGAATGCTACTTTTGCTCTTTCATGCTTTCCCTTATATAGCTAAGTCACCACTTAAAACTCTTGCCACATGTCATTTTCTGATTGCATCATATTTTAATTTGACCCAATCATATTATGCCAAGTGTCAAACTTAGATTTAATCTTGACTTTGATCATCTTACATAATTGAAAGACAAATGGCATGCTTATGTGTAGTGCCATGTGTCACCATCTCATGGTGCCACATGTCACCCTGTGAAATGACTAAATTACCCTTGTGTCTTAATTTTGATTTCTCAATCCAAAATAATTATTTCTCTTCTTCTAATCAATTTATATCAAATATAAATTAATTAATTAATTTCTATTAATTAATTTTCATAATTAAATTTATATTTAAACACTTTAAATATAAATTTAACTTATACTAGACATCCAATAATCTATATTTGGTTTTAAGTTATGCTGGGGACTTTGCAATCTAATTGTAAACCAAACCTATTTAATTAATCAATTAAACTCTTTAATTAATTAATTAAATCACATTTAACTCGGTGATTACTTGTGTATGTATGTGACTCACTAGGCTCATCACTAATTGATAATGAGATATGATATTAACTCTTAATATCATAAGAACTCTTTCTTACCATAAATGATTTCTCTAAATCATTTTAGGCACCTCATAGACTATGGTTAACACCTAGCATAGCATGCCATAGCCACCCAATTAGTAATAAGGTTTACCTTAACTGAACCTATAACCATATGTTACCATACACTAGAATCTCTCTGTTACAAAATCTCAATTCAAGTTGGAGTCATGGTTCATGTCAAACCCCATTTGCTATGAATATTATGTTCTCTTTTAATTCCAGTTCTTGATTAAAAAGATTTTCTCATTAGAAATTCTTTTCTGATTAAATCTATCTGTCTTGGCCAGGAACTTGAAACATCAAGAACAATTAAATGAACATAGGATTTTATCCCTATTTACTTAGGGTAACAGATTCCATCTTGATCAACACCTATCTCCATATATAACTGGTAGGAGCCAACACATGCCCATATACCCATACACAGTACAAGTATGAAAGTAGTATCAAACTTAAACCACCTATATACAAGATAATTGTGCTATCTCAGGTCTAAAGATTATATGCACTGATATGATTTATGACAATGCATTGACAAGAGTAAACTCCATGTGCTTGTCATAAATGTCACTGGTTCAACCTACTTATCATGCATAAGTGCCTATCATGTTTGTTATATGGCATGAGACTCACCATTCTATTTTATTTACATCTTATATAAATAACTTGGGAACAAACATGATTATAATCTTTCTGGATAAGTCATGTTCTTATTGTGAAGTATCCTCGATTGTGAACTAATTTATGATACTTTGTGCTAGAAATACAATCACTCATATTCTTAACAACTTAAGAATAGAATTTCTAACAAAATATCAATGGATCTTTTCAATTACACATAAATATATTATGTAAACGGAAAAGTGAAAATGCCTTTTATTAATAAAACATGTACAAGATACATACTAAATGATATGCTCTAAGGAATACTACTAACAATCTCCCACAGCGCTAGAGCCATTCATTACAATATCTTAGACCCATCTTCTCAAGATATCGGTCTAGCTGAGTTTGTGAAATAGGTTTAGTGAATGGATCAGCTGGATTTTCAGTTGATGCTATTTTCTGCATTGCTACATCGCCTCGCCCAACTATTTCTCTAATAATGTGGTAGCGCCTTTCTATGTGTTTGGACTTCTGGTGAGACCGTGGTTCCTTAACCTGTATGACTGCTCCATTATTGTCACAATAGAGTGGAACTGCTGACTCAATGTCACGAACTACTGCAAGTTCTGTCACGAACTTCTTTGTCAAAATAGCTTCCTTTGCAACATCCGATGCAGCAATATACTTATCCTCGGTAGTGAAATCTGCAGTCATACTCTATTTGGAACTCTTCCGACTGACTGCACCTCCATTACAAATGAACACATATCAAGAGGTAGACTTTCTATCATCGATATCTGATTGGAAATCAGAATCAGTATAACTATCCAATTGCAAGTCACCACCTCCATATATCAATAATAAATCTTTAGTTCTTCTCAAGTACTTAAGGATATTCTTGACAGCTATCCAGTGTTCCAAACCTAGATTGGATTGATACCTGCTAGTCAAATAATAGCATATGCGATATCCGGCCTAGTACACAATATTGCATACAAAGAAACTTCCAATAACCAAGCATATGGAATCCTGGCCATTTTATCTCTTTCTCCAGGTGTCTTTGGAGATATCTGTTTAGAAAGGTGGATACCATGTCTCACTGGTAACAACAATTCTCTCTTAGAATCAAGTATGTTAAACCTCTTTAACACCTTTTCCAAGTATAGACTTTGGGATAAACTAATTATTCTTTTCGCTCTATCTCTATAGATGTGAATCCCAAGAATATAGGTTGCCTCCCCTAAGTCTTTCATGGAGAATGTATTTGACAACCATACCTTTACAGTTGTCAATATACCTGTGTCATTACCCATTAATAAAATGTCATCCACATATAAGACAAGGAAAGTGATAGCACTATCACTAACCTTCTTATATACATATGGCTCATCCTCATTTTTTATAAAACCAAATGACTTAATGGCTTCATCAAAATGGATGTTCCAACTCCTCTAAGCTTGTTTTAATCCATAAATGGATTGCTTTAGCTTGCATACTTTGGAACTATCTTGGGATTCGAAACCCCTAGGTTGTTCCATGAAAATGTTTTCTTCAATGTATCCATTGAGAAAAGCTATTTTGACATCCATTTGCCAAATCTCATAATCACAGTATGCAGCTATTGCTAATAGAATCCTAATTGATTTAAGCATGGCAACATGCCAGGAAGTCTCCTCATAGTCAATTCCTTGCCTTTGGCGAAACCCTTTCGCTACTAGCCTTGCTTTATAGGTCTCTACCTTTCAATTAGAACTAATTTTCTTCTTAAAAACCCATTTGTTCCCTATAGGTACAATACCTTCAAGTGGGTCAATAAGATTCCAAACTTGATTCTTATACATAAAATCAATCTCAGATTTCATAGCATCAATCCATTTTAAAGAATCTATATCTGATATAGTTTCTTCATAGGTAAGTGGATCATCTCCATGATCTACCTCTTCATGAGTAGACAACTCTTGTTCCTCTTCATGAAGGAAATCATATCTCACTGATGGGTGAGATACCCTGGTTGTTCTACGAGGAACAGCTATAGATGTTTCATCAATAGGTGTAGGTTGACTAGATGGATCTATATTCATCTGATCTATTGGTTGGTCAGAATTCTCCAATTCTAACTCTATTTGCCTTCCTTTGCCTCCTTCTTGAACAAACTGTTATTCAAGAAATGTGGCATCTCTACTTACCACAAGCTTTTGTGATGTAGGCAAATAAAAGTAATATCCAAAACTATATTTTGGATATCCAACAAATCGACCCTTTTCTAATCTGGTTTCCAATTTATCAGTGTTCAGCTTTTTGATATAAGCTAGACAACTCCAAATCTTAACATGCTTAAGACTTAGTTTTCTTCCATGCCATATCTCATAAGGTGTGGAAGATATTGATTTTGATGGAATCCTATTCAGAATATGCAAAACTGATTCTAATGCAAATCCTCAAAAGGAGACTGGCATATCAAGATAGCTCATCATACTACGCACTATATCCAATAAGGTACGATTTCTCCTTTCAAATACACCATTCAAATTGTAGTGTTCCCGGAGGAGTCACCGGGAAACAATGTCATGCTCTCTCAAGTATTCATCAAATTCAAGATTCATATTCACTCCACGATCCGATCAAGAGCTTTAATACTTTTTCCGCTTGATTTTCTACTTGATTTAAATTCTTTAAACTTTTTAAAGGATTCATGTTGGTATTTCATCAAATACAAATACCCAAACCTTGATTTATCATCAGTAAAGGTAATAAAATAATGAAAACCACCTCTAGCCATTTCTTTAAATGGACCACATACATCACTATGTATTAGCTCCAAAATATTTTCAGCTCTTAGTCCTTGTCCAACAAAGGGTGATATGGTCATTTTGCCTTGAAGGCAGGATTCATAAGTTGGAGTAGGTTCAGAACCAAATGGGGATAGAATCCCCATTTTCTCCAGTTTTGCAATCCTATCTTCTGTAACATTACCTAACCTTAAGCGCCAAATATATTTAGAACTTGAGTTGATTTTCATCATGTCATTGCATTCATTTTGATCACTTGCATTCAATTTGTGTTTATCATTATTATCCAAATAATAAAGATCAACATGCATATAACCTGAGCCAATATATTTATTTCCAAAATAAATATTGCAAACATCATCTGTGAACTAAAATTTATAACCATCTCTAATCAAACTAGATATCGAAATGATGTTCTTAAAAGTATCAGCTACATGTAAGATATTATTCAAACACAAAACATATCCGCATATGTAAAAGGATTTAGATCCTATAGCTAAAGCTTCAACAGCTTGAGTCATCGCCAATCCGAGTCTAACATCTCGAAACGCAAGTCGCCATCGCTTGCTAGTTCCCGCATATCATAAGAAACGTGAGAACCGCACCGTGATCTAAATCCCAAGTCAGAAATGAACTATAAGTATCATCAGAATCTAAATAATAAGATATGGTCATACCTTCCGAAGGTGTATCCTTCTTGTCCTTCAGAGAAGCAAGATATCCTGGGCAGTTCCTTTTCCAGTGCCCATCCTGCTGGCAGTGGAAACACTTTCCTTTGCCTCCATCAGCTTTAGTCTTCCCTTTCTGTTTAGCTATTTTCTTGGAAGGACCAGAATTTGAGGTTTCTTTTTCTTATTGCCCTTCTTCTTATTGGACTTTTCAGCAGAAGAAGATGCAATCAAAGCTACCTCTTTTCCTTTATTGCCCAGCATATTCTTTTGGGTAATAACTAGCATGTTGAGTAAACCAGCCAAGGTGCATTCCTGTTTAGTCATATGGAAATTTATCACAAAATTCCCAAAAGAATCAGGAAGGTACTGAAGGATCAAATCCGTTTGCAGTTGGAAATCCATGTTAAAGTCAATATGTTCTAGCTGCTCAATCAGCCAAATCATCTTGTGGACATGATCCCCAACATTTTGTCCCTCAGATATCCTCATGCGGAATAGCTGTCTAGATATCTCATAACTAGCATTCCTACTGTGCTCACCATACAACTCTTGTAGGTGAAGGAGGATCTTACTCGCATTCTGCATGTTCTTATGCTGCTTCTGTAACTCATTACTCATAGAAGCAAGCATGTAACACTTGGCTCTCATATCATGCTCTTTCCATTTATCCAAAGTTTCATGTTCCTCTTGTGTGGTCTCTAGAGGTAAGGAACCAGGAACATTTGAGTCTAGAACATATCCCATATGTTCAAGGTTCAGGACAAGTTTCAAATTTCTTAGCCAATCGTAGAGATTAGGTCCTCACAACCTATTGCATCAAGTATGCTTGCAAGAATATTGATGGTGGTAGTTGTTATGTGCTAATTATTATCAAAAAATTAATTGAAAAAAATAAAAATATTAATTATTAAATGTATCATGTAATTAACAAAAATGATTATGGTCTTTTAATCAAATTAGTCCTCCAACTAACATAGTGAATCCTACACTTCGAAAGTAGAAAATGGAATTGGATGGATTTCTAGTGGGTAATTGAATTCTTATAATCCTATTGATCATCCTCAGGCACATCCATTATTGAAATTACAATAAACTATAAGTGAGCAACTCCTTGCCCATCACATCTCATGTGAGGTTCAATCCTTTACCTAGCCCCTAATGCTCAAAATCTCAAGCACATTCATTATTGACTTATCTTGCATTAGTTAAGTTGATCCCATTGATCCAAAGAACTATGCAAATCATTTTAATGTCCTCAGGCACATCCATTATTGGCCACCAAACCATTTACATATTTACAACATCTCATGCTTAACAATTATTCTTAAGAAAATCTCTTAAATTAATTGCATTATATGCAACTATTTAAAATTTCTTAAAATAATTGCCCTAATGGAGGGCCCATGTTATAATTATTTTAATTATAGCATTTCCAACTTTATTCTTTTGTTTGGAAGATTTTGTGATCGTCTTAATTACTATTAAGGTCTCACTTTACACATTATCCAATTAGCATGCATATATCATATACTTGCATACATTCCCATATATCTCATGCATTTATGGATAATAAATATGGTATGATCATGGACTTTTTAAGGGATTTAATTCTGAGCCACCAAGAATTGAATCAGGGAATTCCTAGGTGCATTTCATTCATTCATATTATAAGAGTTGTTGAAGGATTACATAATCAACACTTGTTCTTGAATTCCTCCCACTGGTCCCACCAATGCTCTTGACCTCCTTGATCTTCTTGCAATCCAACTACATAGTAATCCTTGGCATACCAAGGTGAATTTACAATAACCAAATAAATGAAATTACAACCCAAAAAATATTACAACATTTATAATACATACCACCAAAATAAATTAATTAATTTACAACCCAAAGAAACATAAAAGAAATAAATCCAATCACATTGGTCTTTTATTGTCTATGATCATCCATCATGCATATCACTATTTAACAATTAAATAAAACATACATGCTAAAATTAAATTGAATATCTCATATTCAACTTAAAAATCCAGATTTGAATATGATTCAAATAAATTTAAAAATTCAGATTTGAATAACATTCAAACAAATTTAAAAATTCAGATTTGAATCACATTCAAACAAATTTAAAAATTTATATGTGAATCACATTCAAACAAATTTAAAAATTTAGATTTGAATCAAAATTTAATTGTGTGATTAAAACTCCTAATTAAACACTTTAATTAGTCATGGGCCTAATTATGGGCCTTGAAACCAAGTCCACATTCAAGCCCAAAAGCCATGCGCATAGTTGAATGCACCAAACTATGCGCACCAATGGAACTCTTCTTCATGCCGCCACATTGTTGGTCCAACTAGCAATGATTCAATCAACTCTTGATCAAATCACACATTTAAATCATATAATCAACAATCTAAATGGAAAATACAATGACTTTGCCAATTGAAGGAGCAGAAACATGAAAATTAGTAGTTTAGAACATTGAATTCAAAAATTTTCTTCTAGCATCTCATGCTTCATGCAAGATTCATTATTTACCTAATTGATTTCAATGTTAAACAGTATATTAAAACACTTTTAATATGTTTTTGGATCTATATTTGCCATTTAAGATTTTAGAATTAACAAATTAATTCATTAGAACCCTAGATTAATTCAAGAACATGTGCACTGACCTTTTGATGCACTGTTGATGTGTTTGGTATCTTTGGGAAGCACCTAGGACACCAGATGTTGTCCCTCTAGCTTGTCCACACCAAGATCACCAATGGCAGCCCCTTGAACAGCTTCTCAAGCCTTTTCAATCAATAAGAAATTGAGGTTTTGCCTTTTAGAGAGATTACAGATGTATATAAAACACTATAAACGATTTCTAGCAATTTTAATTCAAGAGAATGTTGGTAATTCTCTTTGAATTGATGAGAGATGAAGAAGAAGAGAGGAAAAGGGCAAAGAGGTGGTGGCAGCTTTGTGATAAAAATCAGAATGCTACTTTTGTTCTTTCATCCTTTCCCTTATATAGCTAGGTCACTATTTAAAATCCTTGCCACATGTCATTTTCTGATTGCATCATATTTTAATTTGACCCAATCATATTATACCAAGTGTCAAAGCCAGATTTAATATTGACTTTGATCATCTTACATAATTAAAAGACAAATGGCAAGCTTATGTATAGTGTCATGTGTCACCATCCCATAGTGCCACATGTCACCCTGTAAAATGACCAAAATACTCTTGCGCCTTAATTTTGAGTTCTCAACCCAAAATAATTTTTTCCCTTCTTCTAATCAATTGATATCAAATATAAATTGATTAATTAATCTCTATTAATTAATTTTTCATAATTAAATTCATATTTAAACACTTTAAATATAAATTTAACTTATATTATACATCCAATAACCTAGATTTGGTTTCAAGCCATGCTAGAGACTTTGCAATCTAATTGCAAACCAAACCTATTTAATTAATCAATTAAACTCTTTAATTAATTAATTAAATCAAATTTAACTTGATGATTACTTGTGTATATGTGTGACTCACTAGGCTCATCACTAATTGACAATGAGATATGATATCAACTCTTAATATCATCAGAACTCTTTCTTACCATAAATGATTTCTCTAAATCATTTTATGCAGCTCATAGACTATAGTTAACACCTAGCATAGTATGCCATAGCCACCCAATTAGTAATAATATTTGCCTTAAATGAACCTATAACCATATGTTACCATGCACGAGAATCTCTCTGCTTCAAAATCTCAATTCAAGTTGGAGTCATGATTTATGTCAAACCCCATTTGCTATGAATATTATGTTCTCTTTTAATTCCAGTTCTTGATTAAAAGATTTTCTCATCGTAAACTCTTTCTGATTAAATCTATCTCCTGCCAGAACTTGAAACATCAAGAACAATTAAATGAACATAGGATTTTATCCTATTTACTTAAGGTAATGATTCCACCTTGATCAACACCTATCTCCATATATAACTGGTAGGAGCCAACACATGCCCATATACCCATGCATAGTACAAGTATTAAAGCAGTATCAAACTTAAACCATCTATATATAAGATAACTGTGCTATCTCAGGTCTAAAGATTATATGCACTGATGTGATTTATGACAATGCATTGACAAGAGTAAACTCTATGTGCTTGTCATAAATGTCACTAGTTCGACCTACTTATCATGCATAAGTGCCTATCATGTTTGTTATATGGCATGAGACTCACTATTCTATCTTATTTACATCTCATATAAATAACTTGGGAACAAATATGATTACAATCTTTCTGGATAAGTCATGTCCTTATTGTGAAGTATCCTCGATTGTGAACCAATTTATGATACTTTGTGCTAGAAATACTGTCATTCATATTCTTAACAACTTAAGAATAGAATTTCTAACAAAATATCAATGGACCTTTTCTATTATACATAAATATATTATGTAAACAAAAAAGTGAAAATGCATTTTATTAATAAAACATGTACAAGATACATACTAAATGATATGCTCTAGGGCATACTACTAACAATTAGGTCATATCTAATAAAACTAATTTTACTTTTAAAATGAAATTTTAAATATTTTATATTTTTAGATTTAAAATATTTTATACTTTCAAATATAATTTTTTTTAATTATTTAGTGTTAATTAATAGTGGAAACACTTGTCAAAATATGATTTTGAATCTTTAGTAGTGGAAACACTTGTCAAAATATGATTTTGAATCTTTAGCTTTCAGATATATATATTTATAATAAAACTAATTTTACTTTTAAAATGAAATTTTAAATATTTTATAATTTTAAATTTAAAATATTTTATACTTTCAAATATAATTTATATTTTTTTAATTATGGAGTGTTCATTAACAGTGGAAACACTTGTCAAATTTGATTTTGAATCTTTAGCTTTTAGATATATATATATATATATATATATATATATATATATATATATATATATATATATATATATATATATATATATATATATAAGTTAAAGTGAAATTTTGAACTCAATTAAACATTATCTAATAGTGATTTTATATTTTTAAATAAAATTATTATTATTTTTTAATTATACCAACTTGATGGTTGGAATCATTATCATTTAGGTTCATTTGAACATAAACTAATATATCACTTTATTTTAATGAGTCCAAGACAAAGTAAGAACGCTATTGAATAAAAAGTAAAATCAACTTTGTCTCCCTATAATTTAGAATACATATCTTACCATAATTTTCTATAAAGAATAAACAAATAAAAAATTTGTTCATATTTCAAAGAGTCTAATATGATTAACCCTAATAAGTTAAATTTAAGGTATAAAAATTCTTCAATACAACAAAGGCACATATGCATCCTAGAGTTTAATAATAATAATAATAATAAGATAGGGATAAAAACAATAGAACACCCGAATTTTATGATTTGTTAAGATGGGTTGAAGGGAGGTTTAGTAAAATAAGATAAGATAAGGCAAAGGAAAATATAGTATGATAAGGTAAGATAATAGTTTTATTTATATTTGGGAGGAAGGTAACGTAAATGAAGATTTTATAACCTTATTTTATTTGGTTGGATGGTATTGAAAGTTAATGTTCAATATAAAAATTACAAAACTATCATTTTATGAAACTTATTATTTTATAGTAAGAATAGATATTTTGGAGATTTTTTAAAATTGATAAGGGAAACATAGGAAATCAAAAAATAAAAATTTTTTTAACCCTCCCCAACCCACCAAATTGGTGGATTAAAAATTAGAAGGTTTTGAGGGGGTTTTGATAGGTCCACTAAAGCCAAGAAAATAGTTCTCAAAATGAGAAATTGGTTGTATTTTTCATTCAATATCTCACACATATAAGGAATAAATAGGAAAAATTGAATAACAAATTCAGACCTATTCTAAAGGCAATAGGGGCTTTATTTCACTAACAAATGCTGAAAAATCTCAACAACATTTGACCAATTATTAAGCAAGAATTAACTAAGTAACTATAGCAAAGAAATAACAAAGACTTCACCAAAATATTTTCTGCTTTTAATGTACTGAACTTCTTCGTGGTCTATCATTACTTTCCCTTTTGAAGGAACCTTGTCCTCAAGGTTTAAAGTTGATAACGACACTTAATCCGCTGGTGCTTTCCCAAGTAGCATCTTCCTTAAGCAAGTCCTTCCATTGAACCAAGCTTTCATGATTAATTGTGGAACTGCTTGAATCATCCTTGTGTCCAAAGACTGCAAGTGTTCTAATAAAACATCACCATCGCCAGAAAATAGAGGCAAATCAGAGACACAGGACAACATCTCCAATATGCTTTTTGAGGAGAGAAACATGAAAAACCGGTGAATTTTGGAACCTTCTGAGCCGCAATTTGTAAGCTAATTTGCCAATTCGTTCTTCAATCAAGTAGGGCCCAAAGAAATGACTTGCTAATTTCGTGAAGCTCATGATAGACTCAATGTTGACTGAGACGGCTGGAGTTTAAGATAAACAAGATCCCCCACTTGAAACTCGACATCTCGACGCTTTAAATCAACCATCTATTTCATTTTATTAGCAGCACGGGAAAGGTGAGTTTTCAATTCAATCAAGATCTCATCTCGTGATGCTAGCATCCGATCCACCTCATGAAATAAAGATTGGCCAGCTTCATAATGTGGTATTGCAGGTGGTAGTCGACCATACAAAGCTAGGAAGGGTGACATACCAATTGAAATATGGAAAGAAGTATTGTACCAATACTCCGCCCAAGGCAAAAACAAACTCCAACGCCGAGGTTGCTGGATGCAAAGCAACGAAGGTATTGTTCCGCATAACGATTAGTTACCTCAGTTGGCCATCCGCTTCTCGATGGTATGAAGAACTCATATTCAATTGTGTACCCGAAAGCTTGAAAAATTCTCCAAAATTGCTCATAAAATGGGATCTCGATCACGATTATTGAACGAGGCATCCCATGGTATTTGACAACCCTTCCACAAACTTATCAGAATAATTTTAGCGAATATGGGTGAGATAAGGACAGAAGTGGGCGATTTCATCGAGCCTATCAGTGACCACCAGAATTGAATTTTTACCATGAGAAGTAGGCAGACCATCGATAAAATCCATTGCTATATCATCCCAGACCTGATGAGGAATTGGCAGTGGTTGTAAAAGTCCCGCCGGCGAAGAAGTGACTGTTTTGTTTTTCTGACAAACGGTACATGCAGTTATGTACTCTTGAATCTGCTTTCTCATCGAAGGCCAATAAAATTGTGGGGCTACTCTTTTATATGTTCGCAAGACGCCTGAATGCCCTCCACTAGGGGAATCATGAAATTCCTGCAGAATCTTGAGAGTTAAATCAGACTTAGGAGGTACCACAACCCGATTTTTATAAAGAATCAAGCCATTACGCCAAGAGTAAGGAGCTCCTGGGTTCTCCGAAGCTAAACTGCCCAGCTTGATCATGTAGGGATGAGAAGAAATAGCTGCTCTAATCTGATCCCATAGTGAAGAATGAGGGATGAAAAGAGCGTTGAGGCTTGGGCTACCACTAACTCTGGATAAGGCATCAGCGACTGTATTCTCCTTTCCAGGTTTGTATATGATCTCGTAGTCAAATCCCAGTAATTTGGAGACCCATTTTTGCTGTTCAGGTGTAATGACTCTCTGTTCCACCATGTACTTCAAGCTGCGCTGATCAGTTTGGATATAAAACTTTCGGCCAAGCAAATAAGGGCGCCATGTTCGAATAGCTTGCAGTATTGCTAACATCTCCTTAGCGTATGTGGACCAAGACTGTTTTGAAAACCCCAGAGCACGGCTCATGAAAGCAATGGGCCGATCATGTTGTGATAATACAGCTCCGATGCCGTTGTTGGAAGCATCAGTGGTGATGACAAAAGGGGCATCAAAATTCGGCATTGCAAGTATTGGTGTGGAGGCCATGGCTTTTTTCAGTGCAGTAAAGGAATCATCTGCTTCCGAATTCCAGAGAAATTGACCCTTCTTCAAAAGATTGGTTAGTGGCCGAGCAATGGTTCCATAATCACGAACAAATTTCCTGTAATATCCTGTCAAGCCCAAAAATCCACGCAAATCAGATACATTAGTGGGTTTAGGCCAATCAATCATAACCTGTATCTTCCTCTGATCCACCTGAACACCATTACAAGAGATGATGTGTCCCAAATATTCTATCTGCTGCTGTCCAAAGGCACACTTGCTGAGTTTGATATAAAATTGATGTTGCCGCAATAATTCAAAAGCAGTGCGTACATGTTGCAGGTGTAATTCCCAGGTAGGGCTATAAATCAACACATCATCAAAAAAGACTAACACAAATTTTCGCAAGTGAGGACGAAAAATTGTGTTCATGAGCGCTTGGAAAGTGGAGGGAGCATTACACAAGCCGAAAGGCATTACCAGGTACTCGTAGTGACCATTGTGAGTACGGAAAGCGGTCTTGTGAATGTCAACATGGTGGACTCGAACTTGATGGAATCCAGCAATAAAGTCTAGTTTTGTAAAGTAAGCTGCTCCATACAACTCATCCAAAGATATCACAATCGTAGGGATGGGAAATCTGTCTTGTATGGTCACCTCATTAAGAGCCTGGTATTCTGTACAGAATCGCCAAGTCCCATCTTTCTTACGGACAAGTAATACAGGTGAAGAGAAAGGACTGGTACTTGCCTGAATAAATCCCGATTTCAACATGTCATGAACCTACTTCTCAATTTCTGCCTTTTGGAAGTGAGCATATCTGTATGGCCGAACATTAATAGGATTAGTGCCTTCCTTGAGGTTGATTCGATGGTTGATTTCACATTCTGGAGGAAGCTGACTTGGCTTTTGATAAATATCTGGAAACTAATCCAATAAGAGTTTCATCTCAGGATGAATTCCTTCGGGAAAGACAGTCGAAGTGGTTTCCACGCAAATGGCAAAGAGTGAATTATTGTGTTTCAAATCTTTGGCCATTGCTTTCAAAGAAGAAGCTTTAATTGGCTGACCCTTAATTCCCTGTAGATGGTGCTGCTCCCCTTTCCATAGAAAATCCATCGCCGCTTGTCCCAATTGCACTGAACTGTACCTAGTTTTCTCAACCATTGATCTCATAGAACCACATCCAAACCTATAATCGGAAAGGAATAGAACGTGATGGTGAAGGGAATTCCCTGTAAAAGAGCAGGGGTATTCCTGAATTTGCCGTTGCACTGTAGAGGATCCCCGTTGGCTACCTTCACGTTGAATGGTGAAGTCGGCTCAATTGGTAATTTTAATATTCGTGCTATTCTCTTGTTTATGAAATTGTGGGTGGACCCACTTTCTATTAGACTAATTAATTACATGGGATTGTTTCGTATATTAACACTCATTTTACCAAATTTACGACCATCCAAAGGAGAGCATGAAGCGAAATCTCCGTTCACTATCATCATCCTCCTCTTCAATTCCAATTCCGCCATCAAGAAGAAGAAGTCAGAGTTTGGAGCACTGTGTCCAGAACAAATCGCCATCACGCTTAAAACATAGTCCCTTAGCCCGATGATTCTCGCATCTCCTCCCAAGAGAGTCGCTTAATAGGCGTGCTCGCTTTGTTTTAGTTGGAGAAGAAGAGCTCGGTTGATAAGATGGGCGAATTGCCTTCTTTTGTCGCAGCAATTGCTCATCCCTCATACGAGCTAGGCTGATTGCATCCTTAAGAGTCTGTGGCTTGAACATTCGAATACCATCAGAGATTTCTGACTTGAGACCGCCCATAAAAGTCCCCACTAGTGCCTTTTGAGTCCAGCCCTTAACTCGGTTTCCCAGCCTTTCAAACTCCCTCTGATAATCACGTAGGGGTGCTGTTTGCCGGATTTTTGATAACGATTCGTCAAAATCCTCGTAATCAGTAGGCCCAAATCGTGACCACAGTTCTGCAGAAAAGATTTCCCATGTTACCGTTTTTCCCGCTTCTGTGTGAGTTCTACATAGCCACTGCCACCACTCATTCGCTTCCCCCCGAAGGTGATAAGAAGCCAAGGACACTTTCTCTGATTCTGGCATTCCTTGATACTCGAAGAATTGATCAACTCTGGTGAACCATTCAGTTGGATCATCTCCTAATATTTCGTAAACTCCGCCGCTAATTTAGCGAGTATAAAGGTTTTCCCCTTCTCCGATTCATCTTGGCGAAGTGACTGACTAGCCTGGTCGTTTGCACTGCTAGTCGCTTCTTTGCTAGAGAGAGTAAGTTCGGAGAATTTAGTGATGGCTGCTTTGATTTGCTGCAACTCATCGCTAATTCCTCGTTCCATTTTTGACAGGTTATCTTGGAGCTGGCCGAAGCCAACTTCCAAATTTTCGATTCGCTCCTTGTTGGTTGTCATAGGAGAAGAAGAGAAAAAGATAGTACGATAAGATAAGCTCTGATACCACTGATAGGTCCCAGTCAAAGCCGAAGAAAATAGTTCTCAAAATGAGAGATTGGTTGTATTTTTCATTGCTGAATATCTCACATATAAGGAATAAATAGGAAAAATTGAATAACAAATTCAGACCTATTCTAAAGGCAATAGGGCTTTATTTCAAATAACAAATGCTGAAAAATCTCAACAACATTTGACCAATTATTAAGCAAGAATTAACTAAGTAACTATAGCAAAGAAAATAACAAAGACTTCACCAAAATATTTTCTATTTTTAACAGTACTGAACTTCTTCGTGGTCTATCGCTTTCAACCCCCAAATCAACCCTCCAAAACCCCTATCCCTCAACCCTCAATCCCAAACAAGCAAAAAATTCTTTAAACCATCCCTTACTTTCCCTTACAACCATAACCCCTCAATCCAAACAAAGGGTTAAAGTGGTGATATAACTATTAAAAAAAGAGAGAAAGTAAGACAGGTGTAGATCAAATGCCGCTCCTATCTTGTCCAAATTCAAAATTCTATTAACGTATTGAATATTCTCAATCATTCACTTCCTCACAACTATCCACCACTTCAGACAACTTTGCTTGACTTGAAGATCCTCCTAGTAGCCCGTGTGAACTTGAAATGCTTGCACTTAATTTCATTCCTAAATTAGAAGAGTTTTATACACATTTTACAAGATTCTCCTTAGTTCGAACAAATGTGGTAGGCACATTTAAAGATGATTCAAAATTTAAGGCACTCCACTGATTAATTGAAGCTGCAATAGGAGCTTTTTTCCCCTTCCATGTAAAAGTCTAAACACACTACTAGAGAAATAAATGATAAATTAAATGGTTATATATAATTTTTTATGGAATTAGTTAAAAAAATAAGTTAAAATAGAATTTGAAATTCAATTATGCTTTATCAAATATTTTAAATTTGAATATTTTATGTAACTATAATTAATAGAAAACATTTTAAATTATCTTTTTATTTATGTATATATATCTTGTTATGAGATTAGTTAAAACAAAAAAGTTAAAATAGAATTTTAAATTCAGTTATGCTTTATCTAATATTTTAAATTTAAATATTTTATACAATTAATAATTAAAAAACATTTCTTAATGATTAGATAAACTAGCCATCTAATTATTTTATTTAAATTCTAAATACTTTATATTTGAAAATTTTTATACATTAAAAAAATAAAAGAGATAAATTAAAATAAAATTTTAAATATGTTAAATTTTGTAAATTTTATTAAAGAAGATAAACTAAAGTGAAATTTTAAACCAAATTTTTTAAATTCTATATATTAATAAAATAAGAAAATAAACTAAAATGAAATTTTAAATATTTTAAAATTTGTAAATTCTAAATTTCTTATATTTTTTAAATAAATTATAAAGTATTTTTTATTTTCATAAGAACAATGTAAGATTTTGTTATGATAAAATTTTAATTAATTATAATTTTATTTTAAGTATTGATAAATAAATAAGTTATTAGTAGATTAATTTTTATTATAGTTTGAATTAATTAAAATAGCCATCTATCAATAAAATGAAAAACAAAGTAGGAAAAAAATGGTCATGCCATGACGATTTTTGAAATATCATTAGTAAAATTCTTATACTTTAAATAAAAGAAATGTTTTTAAAATTAATATTTTAAATTTTATAAATAAGTTTTTATTTTATATATATATATATATATATATATATATATATATTACATAACATTATTTTAAATAATCTCATATTATTGCACTTGAAAAATATTATTTAATTACATATTCAACTCTTAAAATTTTTATAATTAACTTTAAATATTACATATCAGAAAATAATAAAATGTATTAATTGATAATATTATGTTTAAAATGAATTGATTGTATTTTTTTAAATGGAAGTATGTTTTTTATGTTTTATTTTGCTCTTTATTTACATATATATTTTAATTATTTGGGATATTAATATGAGTTTATACTAATAATTATTTTTTTAACATTTTATGCATTTTTAATGCATTTTAGAGATATGTCTTTCAATAATTTATATAATATTAAGTTTATATTTATTGTATTATAATTAATTAATATTAAATATAAATATATTAACAATTCAAATACTAAATATTAAAAATTAATAAATCCACCAGCAAAAGCATAGGCATTTAGCTAGTAAGTATAAATAACTAAAAATACAATCAAATAACTTAGTAATTCCCTATAATTTTAATGCATCTTATTTCTATCTCTTTTAATTATATTTTATCATCAATTGTTAAGAGGCTAATTGGCTAAAAAAATTCTATATATTTACATTTGTTGCTTATTTTATCCAAATATTTTAATTTTGGACAATTAAACTAAATTTTTTAAAATTGAAGAAATTGATCTAAAGCCCAAATTTATGTAAATTAAATTTATTCTATAAAGTTTGACAAAACTTATAACTTAGTCCTTATATTTTCAAAACCAAGCAATTTAGTTCATGAGATTTAGCAAAACTTACAACTTAATTAGTCCCCTCGGTCCAATTGATTGTTAATTATTGCAAAATAACTAAAATACCCTGAACTCTAAATATTTTTTAAGAGAGATGAATGGGAAGCCGCGAGCTTATCTACCTCGATCTAGTTGTGACATATTGCAATCGAGTTAGGACCCACCTCCATCCACCAGCCCTTCCCTAAACAAACCCCATAGCCATTGGAAATGCAAAGATCGAAGCTCCAAGAAGAGAACTCACGGGTCAAGTTGCGACTCTTGAACCTAACGTGACCAAATCTTTATTTTTCCAACGTAAGAATTTTTTTTTATTTCATTTCAAGAAATTAAAATTTCACTTATTAAAATCTAAAAAATATATATTGGAACGGTTATGAAAAATTCTAAAATAATTCTAGTAAATTCTTGAGAGGAAGAAGAATTAATATTGAGAAAAATAATATATTTATTATACTATTTAAATGTAAAGTTAAAATTAAGGGACTGTTGTAGGTTTTGTCAAATTTCAAGCATTAAATTACTTAATTTTGAAAATATAGAGTATACGTTGTAAGGTTTTGTTAAACATCAGAGACGAAATTATAATTTACTAAATTCTAATTTGAGTGTTAAATAATTTTTTTTTTATTTTGAAATATTTGGTTTAGTTATCCAAAATTAAAAGGTTTGGATAAAATGGTCAATAAACATAAACATTTGAATTATCCAACCAATAGGCTTTGTTAATAACTAATATGTATCTATTAAATAAAATTTATTATTCTTACTAAATTTATGGTATTATTATTATTATTATCATTAGTCACTTATTAGTATGACTTTTTGATTTTCTAATTCTTAACATAATGTCTATATGTCTTAAAAAAAAAATCTAATAAGGCTATAAAATAAAATTGAGTTAGATAGAACAATAAATAAGCAAATAATAAGTAAAATAAAAAATAATTAATGAATATGATAGTGACATAAAAAAAGCTACGGTCACAAATATATATTCTTAAATAAATATCAAATAAAATTAGTGTTAAAAAATAATTTTACTAAATTTTAATAAAAAAAAGTATATCTAAATTTAAAATTATTATAAACCTCCATCATCAAATCTTGAAAGTTATAGTAAACCTACTGGAGTTGTTTCTCTCTTATGAGGTGGTTTGCAGCGTTGCTCTTGTCAAGATTGGTGTTACTCGCATCTCATTAGAGTCTTGTAGGTTTGTTGCAGTGTGACTGCTTGAAAGTTGTTGCCTGCCCCCTGGCTAGTCCAACATTATATGAATTTCTCATGGACTTTCGACTAACCCAGTTCATATGAAGAAACAATGACTTGAAGTCAGTTTCAAAAGCAGCTTTGATGCTAGCTCCAATTTGTTCAGTCACTTATTAAGTAATTTGGATGCTAATGCTTTGTATGTCGAATGCAATTGGAGTCACCACTTATGCTAAAGATGTCTTGGCATCTTGAACTTGTTGTTCATTGAGTTTAGCTTCATCAACTACTCCATTAAGGTTGGATCCTGCTACTTTTTTTCATAATAAATCATTGTTTTGGGCATGATGTCCAAAACTCTTGTGTGACAATTACGAACTAAAAAGTGAGAAAGTAAAAACAAGTAAAACTGTTTGTAGTGTTTGGCTAAGAATAATGTTGTAAAATGTGTGATGTTGACACTTGAGTATAATTATGGTCCCATTGGGCTTATGAAAAACTATTTTTGTGCTAATTTGATTTTACTCAATTTGAGTGTGTCAAAAGTACACATGACCCTTTTTTCTCACATATGTGTTGGATTACGGGCATGCTAGGGATGCTAAGATCTCGAGCGTGTAATGTTAATGCACCAGTCTGACTTCTAATATGAACGATTGGTGGGAAATAAATGACTAGATTTTTTCTTAGGATCCCTGACTTCACTAGAATGCGCTTCATCAAGATCTCTACTTGACTCAACTTTGACAAATTGAGAAGATTAAAAGTTGAGTGCTTGTAATTAAAAGATTGCTTATGCATGAATTAATAAAGGTTGTGTTTGAAAAATAATAGTTGTACAAGGCTGATTTCCTTGAAAAGTAAATTTATTCAGAAAAAGTAAATTTTGCACTTGATTGAAAGAGAAAATTACTTGCGAAGAAAATGTAAATATGTGCACAAAATACAAATGAGATCTTTAAAAAGTTAAAGGATTGATTTGTTTGAAAAAGTAGACATTTACAGAAAATTATAAACCGAGCTTGCAGAAAAATTAAAGAACTGATTTGCAGGTATTAAAATATGTGAAATAACTCATAAATTGCATTGAAAGTTGAAGAACTTGATTATAGGAAATGAAATATGTGGGAAAAGAGTTATTATTAGATCTTTTGAAATAAAAATAAAATGGCTAAAATGAAATGATACTAGACCGAAAAATAAAAAACACTATTGAAATGTAAAGAAAAATATTAAACTAAAGGAATTGAACTAAGGCATCGTGCCTATCACATGTTTTGGCTAGTGTTGATTGTGTTAAGAGTTCTTTAAAATTGAACCATAATACTCTATTTATGCAGTTGAATTGCTTGGTGGCTAAGTTATGCATCAAGTATTACTTGATAATCAAGTTTCTTGTATCAAGTTATTACTCTTTACATTCAAGTCTTCATAAAAAAAAAAAAGCAATTTTGATGTTGGTACTTGCTCTCTAAGTTACAACAATGTTATTCATTTTTTATACACCATTTTCTCCACTACTTCTATTGAATAGCCACCTTGCAATCACCTATTATCTCCTATATAACTTGATCTTAGGAGACTAACAAATAGTGCTCTATCATTTGTAACTTTCTTTATTTAGGTAACTACCTACTGATTCATTTCAAATAACTATCTTAACTGCTTTCGGCTCCAAATTAATTATGCACTCATTATTGATTTTTTACCAACTTGGTATGCCAAGCTAAATTAATTGGAAAATTTAATTTAATATCTTGAACTCATTAATTAATTTGGGTTTAAATTGTAGTGCAAACACATATACATTATTTATATAATAATATTATTCAATAGATTCCCAATACTACTAAAAAAAATTTTCCAATATATATTATTAATTAATTGATATATTTATTCAATGTTATAAATTCGTTAGATACATAAACGAAAATTATAATTTTCTTAATTTTATTGACAATAATTTAAAAAATAAGATAAATAAATTTTAATTATTAATTTATATTAATTATTAAATTTTGTAAAATTTGAATTGGATTGGTTTGGAGGTAAATGACCTGCAATGCCCACACCCTTATACTAGCATGAATAATAACATTTATAATACAATGAGCGGTAGATATTTAAATAAGAATTAATTAAAAAATAATAAAAAATAAAAAAAAAGAAAAATCTATATGTGCTGAAAAAAACAAAAAATCCCAAGACATCTTTACAATTCATTGTCGATTCTTAATTTTCTCATCTGCCACTCTTCTTAGCCCTCACTCCAAACTCCACTCAAAGAATGGCCACCACCCTCGCCTTCCTCCTTGGCGTCGCCTCATCGTATCTTATCAGCTGTTGCTCCACCTCATGTAATCGTCGTTGCATCACCATCGCCTGAAGGAATTGAGTTGTGACTCGACTGACTTAACAAGAGAGAGAGAGAGAGAGAGAGAGAGAGAGAGAGGTGGAATCAAGGATCAATAATTGGGAAAGAAGTGATCCAATTTTTCTCCAACCCAGTAAAGAAGCAAAGCAAGGCAACTGTTAATTAGAGGAGAAGGTTACTCGAATATTTGGGAACAAAACTTGAAGGTTCCAAATTCATAAAGCTTCAATCAAATTCCAACATCCGAGGTCATTAAGGTCTATTAAGCCTATTATTTTCATCACCATCAGTAGATAGTCTATTGGTTGGAGATAATTGAAGCACACACACCAGCAGTAGCCAGGTTATATTTCTTTCTTGTATTTTTCCCTTTTCATTTGTTGAAGCAACAGTTAAACTAGATTAGGGCATTGATGCCTGAGTATAATAGCTTTGAATTAAATTAATAAGTCATTAGAATTGTTAGTCATTCTTTCATGCTATTGAAATATTAAAGAGATGACATGATTTGTGTCTAACTAATCAATCAATTAGTAGGGTATGAAGTTTTAGTACAAGAAATTGGGGATTGGTGATTTTTTTTTAAAGAAAACTTGTTACTCTGCTGATAATGCAATATCTATCAAGGACCTATATGTAAAGAGTTAGGCCAGGTGGAGGAATTTATGCATTAACAGAAATTTTGAGGTAGAGCAAGATTTATTTTCTAAGCTTATTTAATCTGCCACTTTATAAAAATGATTTAACAACCACTTATGCTTGTTTATATATATATATATATATATATATATATATATATATATATAATTTTCTCAATTCATTCAACTTTGTATCTCTGTAGGACCTTCAAAATTAAATACTTCAACAATTTAAATATCATCTATTTGCCACTACGCTCAACTAGGGGACTTGTGTAACACCCTGTTTCCTAAGAATAAGAATAATAATAATAATAATAATAATAATAATAATAATAATAATAATAATAATAATAATAGTAATGTATTTTTAGAGATATTTTAATAGATGTTTCTGGAAAAAAAAAAGGGGACAAAATGGGGAGAAAGGAAATGAGGACTAATATGGAATTTCTCTAGAACCTAATAGAAATAAAAGAAGAAAGGAAGGATTGATTTGGGGACCTCACAAATGAAAAAAAAATAATAATAATAAAAGAAGAGTCTAGAATCGAAAAAGGGGGAGAAAAAAAAAAACATAGAAGGGATGGGAGGAAGAGGAGATAGGGTGAGACGGGTAGGGGAGCGTAGCAACGAAGAAATCATCTTTGGGTAAATTTTTGGAGTGCAAGACTAGCCAGCACCTCAAATCCCTTCCCTTCTTTGAGTAAGATTTATAGTGTTATTTTCTTTCACCTGGAAACAGAAAACCCAACGAAAAGAGAGGAAGAGCCACGGCTATTCCTCACCAAATTGATACCTTTTTTTTCTACGAAACTGTAGAAAATCTGACCCTCCTCCACCTCTTTGGAATGACCCCTTCAACTCTTAGTTTTTAGTAAGAAATCAAAGAAGGGAAAGATTGAAGGATTCGAGACTCGGAGCTTCTTGCCATTGATTTAGTAAATCAGCATCTACATTTAGATGTGCAAAGGCTGCAATAAAGGTCACCAGACCTTAAACTTCTTTCTCCATCTCTAAATGGTTGATTTTGATATTGATGAGTGGAGGACACGGACAGCAATGCTGTAACTCACATAAGCCATTTATGAAATTCTGATTTATTTGAATTCATTTGTTTTAATCATATTAGATTCCAAATTGATGTTGGCCATGCTAGTTAATTCTTAGTCCTTGGATGACACTGTATTGGGTTTGATTAATCGTTAATATATCCTAATATGTTATTGCCAATTGATTATTCTACTTTTAACACCAAAATATGTAATCTTACTTCAGGAAAAAGGTAATATATATATATATATATATATATATATATTATCATCAAGATGACAAATTTTAAGATTTGCATGGGACCTTGAATTGTAAAAGCAAATGCCATTAAAGTGAGCACTTCTTTGTTTAACCTTGGGTAAACGACCATAGAGTATATTCTATACTAGACTAAATTCTATCTGTTGCAAAGTTTTTTACTTCTTCATTATCTATTGAAAGGGCTTTATTTCAAACTAATGCTATATTGTCTTGTAGAAAAATTACTGATGTTTATATTGAAGTAGCAAGAAACAAATTGAATGAATAAATAAGTGTAGAGAGCCACTATTTCATCAGATATTCTCTTGTTGTTTGTGCTATATTGTTAAGTATTATTGTGAAAGGATCCTAATAAGTGTCACATAAATTGAAATTTTAAGAATGGTCTGTTTTTAATTGAAAGAAACAAAATGAATGAGAACAAAACACATCATAATTTTCATTCTATAAATCATAACTAAAAGGTATTTTTCATTATGTATTGAGAGGTGTATAGTTCCATTACATGGGCTGTATACATTATATTCACAGCAGAGATTATTATCATGACAGGTTTCTTTTAATGATATTCTCTTAGCATTCAGTTTCTGCTTCTGCCAAAGTAGGTCTTTATGCTTGATTGGGAGTTTTGGAGTCCATCCACTCTATATAATTGTTTTTTTTCTAGTGTGGACTGGGGGGGTTAAATATAAATACATTTTTATAAACTTGCTGGTGCTGCCATTTATTGATTAAAGTTATTGATTTATTACAATCTTACAAGTGGAGTTGAAATTATAAATGATTGTGATATAGTTATATTTGATCATGTGGATGATTTAGTTTGGACTCTAAATAATTGTTGAATGGAAATGGAAATGGTTTAATGACTTTATTTCTATTCACATCCACATTTATGAAATTTGAAATTATGATTTCAAAGGAGAGGAAATATAATAGTGGAAGTTTGAATCGAATATAACAAATTATGTAATTGTGGATATTTATGATATCTAGAGAGTCATGTTTTCTTAAATTATTTTGAAGGAAAGATAGGTTTGAATTGATATTGAAATACTGTCAATTATTATTATTATTATTATTATTATTATTATTATTATTATTATTATTATTATTATTATTTATGATTCTATTTTAATCATGTAAGAGTTACGTGAACCTGATCCTCCATAGGAGGTACGTAGATAGCCTTCGGGTGCGGTCCAAAGTAGGTAAAATTTTATTCTCTTTGCTTTCAATGTCCCTCTTTCTAGTTCTCTAAATATTTGAATCTAAAATAATATTTGTAAATATGATGTCTTAATATATACATTGGTTTATTAATAAGTTTAATTAGTCAAAAAAAAATTATGTTTATATGCGGTATTTATAGATAGTTGATTAGTTATTTATATTATAGAAAACTATAGTTTAGTTCAGGTTTCTCATGTTTTAATTAGGAGAATGGGTGTGACAACTAGTGTCTTCTACTAGTGTCTTGTTTAGGAGCTTAACTAAATTATGTTTGCTAAAAATAGGAAAAATTTATGTATTTAAATATAACAATAATATGAGCCTTATTTCTTCAAGGGCAAGTGAAATATAATTAAAATTTTATTCTTGAATATTGCTTTGTTATTTTCTTTTTGGCTGTATATGCGAAATTCTAGTCAATTGAATTATATTTGAAATTCTTGAAAGTGGAGTTATTATAGTTGGTTTGTATGTAATCATTCAGGATTTGGAGTCAAATATCTATTTTATTATTATTAAATCAACTTTGGCTGTGAGGTTGGAATTGAGGTTGATTAAATAACACACTACCATATTCCTAATTTGGAAATTACGAAGTGGTAGGTCGAACCATATGCTAATATTTAAGGTATTCTTTGTGATTCTAAAGGGGAAAATAAAATAAAATGAGTTAAAAGGATGGATTTTATTTATGTATTATTATTATTATGATGATGATGATGATGATGATGTGTGTGAAACTTTGGATGGTCGCTTATCTCAATTGAAAATTGTTTCTTGAAATTTGTGTTTGAACAAGGGAAATGTCCATTTTACAAAAGGGAAGATGTTGCTGAATTTTTGACAAGAATTGGAAATGGTTAAAAATTTTGTATTAGAATTGATAATTAGAAAGTATAAAGTAGAAATGTCAATTATAAGCGATTTAAGGGCTACATGGATCTGATCCTCTATAGGAGGTACTTAGGCAGCTTTTAGGTGTAGTCCAAATTAAATAACTTTACTTTCTTCCTTTCCAAAATTTTCTTTTCTATTGTTCTTTCCATTTTCTCATTGAGTTAAAATTTGGGACTCTATTCGCTTTTGCACTTTAGCTTCTAGTTATTTTTGTTATTAAGATAGAGTCTTTATTGTCCTTTATATGCTTAGTGTTTGATTTAATTTATTTTATTTAAATTAATTTTTCAAATAAAATTTATATTATTCAATAAAATGTGTACATATGTGTGTGTCTCAATTTCTCTTATTCTCCTTAAGCAGCTATGTATATCTATGCAACTTTGAGTCCTGAAATAGGTCGGTTATTTTGATGTTGTATGTTAGTTGAGAAATTGTATGCTTTAGGGGCACGTCCTTATGTTCAATTAATTTATTTATAGGAGAATATTGTAATTTTAGTTTTAGGTTACATCTATCGTGTTTAGTGAATTTTTTGGGGGTGTGACATGACCTCCACACTAACCAATGAACAGCCCTACCTGTTTCCCATTGGTGCACTTTCAATTTGCAATCGCCTCTTCTTTTTTGTTCCAAATCTCATGTTGTAAGTGTTTCTCCATCTCTGCTGGTTGTTTTTCCAGTTTTAAAACCTACTACGCTGAAGCACTGCCCTGGATAAGCTCCAACTGCTAAACCCCTAAGCCCTGGTGGTCTGGTTCAAGCCTTCTTCTTTGTTTCATCCCTCAACGGTTTACGTTTCTTTTTCAGGTAACACATTTGGTTGCTGGGAATCATCAACTGCCACTTAAATTTCTTTCTTCATCTATGCCTTAATCTGCATTTCAAAATTTTCCTTTAACAGTTATTTGTGCTCTAGGGTTTGAGCTAGAAATGCCTTCAAAGGCAAAGAAGCATTCAAAGACAGTTTCGAGGCTTTCAAATTTTGGCCAATCTTTGTCCCCTGGAGCACCATCGTTGATTTCTTCTACTGATTTAGAAATTCATGAGCAGGATCTCATCCTCTCTCTAGAACAAGCATCAACTAGATTTCCTTTTATGATTGGGAAATTTGCTTTCATTGGTCGAGTCACTGATGTTGTTTCTGAGTTAAGAGGATGTAAAATTTGGCTTTCAGAGTCTTCCATGGTTGCTTTTTCCCTTTCCCCTGGTTCCATTGTATCGGTAATTTGCCCTGTGTTTATTTCTATTATATTAATGATTATTTATTATACTTTTTTCGCATAATCTTTATGTTATTAGTTGGTGTGCTGTATGCAAATGTGGGTGCCTGAGTGGAGGTTCAATAACAGTAGAAATTGATTAACCTACATCAATATCATGATCATTAGCTCCTAATCTCTCTATCTCTCCTCCCCCCCCCCCCCACTCTCTCTCACTCACATATTGTTAAGAGTACCCATTTCACACCAATGTTTTCTGATGCAGTGGAGCAAATTGTCTGTGTATTTACATTCTTTGTATGCTTCTTTCCCCCCTAATGATTTCTTTTTTGGTCTTTAAACTTGAAGCTTTGATTCCCACTGAAAATTATTTTTTTCATGTTGATGATAATAGTTTTCTTTCTTTAAAGTTGGTTAACTTTTACATTTTGTCTATTATTTGTCTGGGTTATCCTTGTAGCTTTTAATGTAATAAGCGGTGGAGAGTTTGCATCTTTTATTTGTTTTTCTATTTTTAATTAATTACTTTTGTTGTTGAATATAATATGCTAATCTTATTGCAAGTTTCTCTTGCTATTTCAGAGAGAAGCATTTCTAATAACTTTCCTTTCAGCTCAATATCAGATGAATGTACTAGGCGTTCAAGTTTGAATCTGCGGATCAAATAGCTATTGAGTTAGGAAACTACTTTGATTTGGCTATGGTTTTTCCTTCTAATAAGGTTTGGCAATCTCTCCTTTTCTTTTTTATTCTCGCATACCAATAAATGGGGAGAAAGAAGTAATGTTATATTTGTTTATTTAGTTATGCAGTGAATTCGAAAAGGTTTAGCATTGGTCCAAAGCAAAATCAATAATTAATATTTCAATAGGATGAACAATTTAAATTTCTTTAAGGATGTATTTTCCTTTTCAACATTCCATTTTTAAGGGTTTTTTCCCTATGCTAAATCTTGTAAAATCATTGTATTTGAGTTTTATAGTATTTTCCTTTTTCTTTTGTGTGTGTGTGTGTGAAAAGTGAAAAGTAAGGATAGTAACATAGTACTATCATGCACTAAGGGGTGAATTTGCATACAATAGGGAAATTAAAAACTAACAAGCATTTGTGTAAGTCTAAGTTTCTATGTGTTTTAGAAACATTTGGGTAAGTCTTATAAAATATTTCTACATTTTCTAGTTTTTGTCAAGCTTAGGAAAATTGGTGAAAGTGAAATATGCTTCTAGTCAAAAGGAAAACCATGTCATGGTCAAAGCAAATGGCTTCCTAGTTCTCAAACAGGAGGTGATTTTTGACACTTAATATGAACTTATAAAAATAGAAGAAATTTGTAAGAGAACCACATGGCCATATACTCACTACTTTATAAACCATTGCTAACCTTCACTGTTCATCACTGGTTTGACCACCACAACATATGCTTTGTTTTCTGTTTAATATTCTTTCCTATTTAAACTATGAATGGTAAAGGCTTAATGGTCAAAATGATCTAAAGTTTTTCGAGTGTTTTCAATTATGTCTAATCCTTTTAATTTTAGCAATTTTATCCCAATTTCAAAAGTTAATTTTAAATTTATCCAATAGTTAAAATTGAAGTTAGGGATGCTTATGTGGTAGCTGACTATGATGAAAATTTTTAATTATGGAACTCACATATATGGATTCGTTATTATCTAAAAAATAATATTTTAATTGCAATGATATGGACCCCACAATTTAGAGCAAAAATAGACATGACAAGCCTTTCTATTATTTGTCATTCACAAATTCTAAAATGCATTGGTAGGATTATGCCCAGCACTTCTTTTTCCAAAAAAGAATAGGTAGCATGATGCCTCCAAGCCAACAAGTCATTTTCAATTAACTATGAAATTCCCTTGAAAATTCAAGCTAACTCCCAAATGGCAAGTCCAATTACAACTTAGTAAAATTCCTATGATAATAATGTGAATCCTTCTCTTCCATTCCACTTTTTATGACTGACTTAGCTTATGTAAATGCAATAGTTGTATACCATAATGTGCTATCTTTTATTGTTGTTGTCAAGATCCAAGATCCGTTTGTAAAAAACTTTCTAAGCAAAGAATACAGTATTGGACCATGGGAAATTTGGGCCTTGTTTAGTTGGGGAAAACATTTTCTTTTTTTATTTTTTCCAATTTTCTTCTCTATTTGCCTTTTAATTATTCCTTCTCCCTAGTGAAAATTCAATGAACTAGAAAACATGTTCTTTTGTCCAATTTTCCAATTCGTCATTTTTCTTTAATAAGATTTTTTTATTAGAAATTTGTTTTATTAAACAATCATATTTATTGAAAATAATTATTATTTAATTGTGATTATTTGAAAAGCACTATCTTATTATCAATGAAAAAAAAATTAAAAAACAATATTTTTTCCTTTCAATTGATAAAAAAATTTATTTGGATGTGTTTATACCAGGATAAATTAAAAAATAATTTAAAAATGAAAAAGAACATTGCCAAAAAGGTAATAAGGTTTGAGCCTTAGGTTAGTTGTTGTAAAAGGTCTCCAAAAGAAGGGAATGTGACTAAACTAGCTGGCAGCACATGCATGGAGTTTTCCTTTGATATTATAATTTTTAACAGCCCTCCTGAGAATGTTGAGCTGCTCATCTTTTGAGGACCATGCCATATGCATGAGGGCTCACCAGGTGAGTCTACACACAAAGCATCATGCCAAAACGCACGTGTGTATGAAACTGAGTTTTGAAAATGGTTTAACCATATTTGCCAGCTTTTAATGATTGTGCAATTGGTACAGTTAGTGTTTGGCTAGTTGCTATGTCACAATTTTACAAACATTGTCTTGCATAAAATTTTAACAGGTTTTTGTATAATTAATTCATTTCATGGCATCAGTATCTGGCAATCTAGAAGTTCACCTTTTCTTTTCTTTTTCTCCAGGCTTTGAGGGATGAAGTGCGGTTGTCTTCAAACCTTTATTACACAATGGGATGTCCTGATTCCGGAAGGTTTGTATTTATTTACCCTATACAAAGTCAATTTCTAACTGGTCTGGCAAATGGAGATAATGATGTACATGATAGAAAAGTTGATAGTCTCAAAGTTCATAACTGCCATGAATTGCACTTGGAGCTGGTTCCTATTAAGAAGAGGGCAAAATTGAGCAATGATATGATCTCCATGATGAAATCTGCAGAAAAAACACATGAGCAATCTGAAAATGGGAAGATTTCATCCCCTAGGACACCTTTGTATCAGCCAATGCTAATCTCCACTAGTCCTAGTCAATCAGTTTCATCAAGATATGAAGAAGCAACATCTAATTTATCCAATCTAAACACTACTTCTGTCGATTCGTTTGATATCAAAGAGTTCTTAAAGGATGAACGTGGCAAACAACTTCTGCATGCTTGTGCTACTTCATGGTTATATTCTCGTATTTTAATATGTGGAAATCTTGTGGCTATCCCCATACTTTCGGAGCTTTGCATTTTCCGTATCACAAGTTTGAATAAAATGCTGGGAGAATGTACATATCGAGATTTGATGAAAGAAAGTAGTCATAGCATATATCCTCAATCTCATGAATTAGTAGACAACATGAAAGATGCTTTTTCCATAAAATATGAAACAAAAGTATATTTACATCTACCAATGAGTTCGGCAACCAAAACCCCCGAGAAGAGTGGCTTTCCATTTGAGAGAATTGAGCGTGAGGGTTTGAAAAACATTTCAGGACATGATATATCGAAATTAGGTGGTCTACATAGAGAATATGCAGTTTTGAAGGATATAATTATGTCATCCATGAAGAACTCTTTGTCAAGGTATGTTGTTTAAATTTTTTTTTTCGAAATTTTATTTGAATTTGCTTTATTAACTGCTTCCTTTGATAGTGACACTATATTTAAGGAACTTTCCTTTCTATCAATTTTTGTAATTGAATTGTCTAAGACTGACATGGTAAAACACCTAGAAAGGATGGAGAGAGTCTGTACATTAATGTCAGGACAATGGCACTTATGATAAAACTTACAAATTACTAAGATATTTTAGGGATGATGGTATCTGACCCTGTCAAGCATGCTAGGATGATTGTATCTGATTATCTGTCAAGCATGCTTGTAGTCAAGTACCACTTTAAATCCTCTAAACACATAATGACTGTCTGTCCTTTGTAGCCAAGAAACATGCTTCAAAGTTAAAGCTGATGAAGCCCATAAACCCTGTTGAATCTGGGACAATGGGATAAATCATCTAGAACTTCATCCGTTAAGAAGTGTATTAAACAACTGTGGTAAACTTTTGGGCTTCTTATTTAAGCATAAACTATTTGAATTTTGAACTTAAAGATCATTCTCTCACTTTGTCCAGTATTCAGCCCATTATTGCTTTGATCCTTTTCTTAAAGATTGCTTTTCTGGTGTCCTTTTCTATTATTATTATTATCATCATCATTATTATTTATTTATTTATTTTTAATTCTGTGGTATGGACAATATTACATGATCTGTTTTCTATATGATTTTCCCCTTAAATTTTGCCTTTTCTGTAGTATCATAAGCAACATATCATATGACATAAGTTGTGTTCATTAGTTAGTATTCCATAATTTGTTAATCATTCTGCAGGTATAGATTCTTTTTGATTCTTATAGCATTTAATTGAAATTCTGAACTCTAGGCCTTGGTTAAAAATCCTAAGAATAATCACTATCTTCTTTAAGAAGGCATGGTAACTTAACACATTGCTTGGTATGGGAGAGATAATTATGCATGTTTTATGTTTTTATATCTGCTTTTGTAACTGTGCTATGAACCATTCTTTATTTCCAATTCAGTTTTGTCTTTTTCTGCACAATGATTTTTTAGTATTGATTGTTGACATAACTATTTAGTCTTGGTTTACGGCCAACAAAAGGAGTGCTTCTTCATGGCCCACCTGGCACAGGAAAGACCTCTTTGGCTCGATTATGTGCTTTTGATGCTGGTGTCAACCTTTTCTCTGTGAATGGAACTGAGATAATAAGTCAATATCATGGAGAAAGTGAGCAAGCAATTAATGAAGTTTTTGATTCTGCCAGTCGGGATGCACCTGCTGTGGTTAGATTTTCTTCTCTCTTGGTTCTTAATTTTTCACCTTTTTTTCCCCTTAATTTATTGGGACCCTTTCCTTCTTCAAACAAAGTGAAAAATGTTAATTATTTTGGTATTGAATTGCAACATGTAGCAGTTTTTCACCAATTATAGTCTAAAGCTATATTGTGCAATTTAACGTACTGGAAGTGAAAACTTGAAGTCAATTTGATAGTGCATTGACAATTACCTCTGTACATGCTCTTCCTAATCAACCTTTCACACATTTGACAATTTGATAGTGAACTGAAATAATGTATATTTATATTATATATATGTAGCTTTTATTGTTTTATGCTGTCAAAATTGCAGTGAAAAACTATTTTTGTGTTTAGATTGAACCACATTATTCAAATCTATAACATTATAAGTCTGTTGTCAGTGCAGATTACATGTTTAATCTTAAAGGTTACACCTTTCCAAAAATCATAGTTTACAATGTTATACATAGATGATTAACCTTCTGTTGTCCTTTTACAGGTTTTTATTGATGATTTGGATGCTATTGCTTCTTCACGGAAAGATGGAGGTGAAGAACTTTCCCTACGAATGGTAGCTGCATTGTTAAATTTGATGGATGGGATTAGTAGGACTGATGGACTACTTGTAATTGCTGCTACAAACAGGCCTGATAGCGTTGAGCCTGCACTGAGACGGCCTGGAAGACTCGACAGAGAAATTGAGATAGGTAACACAACTGCTCCCCCTCCTCCTCCCTCCTTATTTTATGAATTAAAATTTTTATACTCTCTGTAGCAATGCTGCCCTTCAATTTTTTATATTTCATTTAGATCTTGTATGATCAATTATTCTGCAAGGCCTTAGGTCCAAAGTATGTGTTATAAATAGTAGGTAGCAATGTTCATATCAAACTCTTGACTTGTCAGATTACAGAAGCCCAATCATTTCCAATTTCTTCATTTAATCATATGCATAATAGAAATTCTTCTTAAATATGTTTAGGATCAAACTTGAACTTGCCAACCATGGTGCGTCAAAATCAATGATCTAGTGGTCTCATATGGCTTTTTGCATTAATGTTATATTTAAAGAAGAAACTATGTATCAAATATAGATAGCAATCAAAATATGTCTTGGCTAATGTTTAGGCTTTCAATTGCAATTGCAATGATATAGGTTTTCCTACTAGATGAATTGGGGCTTGGTGGATCTTGCATAACCTTCTTTGCATTGTTTTCCATTAGATCTATTGATGCGAGCTTGAGTTCGTGAATCGGATATGGGGCATTCTATGGATGGTATTAAAGTTCATCTTGTGCAAAAGAGCTCTTGGAGCTTGTTGGATTCAAATACTTATCACCTTTTGCATTCAAAGTGACAAAATATATAGACCATATCCATGATAAAGAAGCCAATAATCTAGGCTTAAAATAGAGGAGATGAAACCAGTAGCCTGAAGACTAGGACTAAGAATAACCAAAAAAGAAAAGTGACCCAACTAACATGGCCATGCGCCAAGCACTCTGTGTCCTACTTCATGCAGCTTGTATCCCCACTTAAAACTATTTCATAGTATGCCCCATAACCATTTCAGTTACATTCCCACTTAAACTACTTCATAGTATGTCCCATAACCATTTCATGCTTCATGCAGAGCCATTGCACTTGTCAAGTAGAACCATGTACATGGGCCATGCCCACCTATACAGAACCACTTGTAACATTCACTTGTCCTCAAGGAGAAATGTTTGAATCGAGTTGTGGAAGTTTGTTGGAATGTTAGGGTCCCAATGTCCCACATATTGAGAGCTAGAGGTGGGTAGATAAAGCTTTGGGCTCCCTCCCCCGAACAGCTAGCTTTCTGATCCAAGTTCTCTTGAGGCATTTATCAGATCCATGTCGACAAGATAGGGCAGAACGAAGCATTTTATTTTACAACTTTGTGGTATGTGGGGGAATGTTAGGTAATCTAAAAATTTAATAAATTCAGTCAAGTCTTTTGCTTTCAAGTTCCTGTAAAGGAATACATGAAATTAGCATAACATCTCCCTATGATGATCTATAACTTAATCTCGTATTCCAATACTTTGTCTATAGAATTGCCTAATAGGCATGCTAAAATGTTTGAATTAAAGGGATCAACCAAAACTGATGCAGCTCTTGTGTGTGTGTTTGACAAAAAAAGGGGGGCTAAAACAGAAGGAGAGGGAGGGAAACAGCAAGAAGAGGAATAATAACAAAGACAATAGATAAATAATGATTTTGATGGTATAAATGTGCTTGTTGGTTATTTCATGTAACTGTATCAAGATAGAGACTGCTATATGTATTTTTTGTTGTCCATTCAATTGTTCCACGTCCTTTCTTACTGAACATAACTTTCACCACTCACCAATGCCATTTATGTTTAATTCAATTTTAATTTTTTGTGTACAGGTGTTCCATCTCCTAAGCAACGACTGGATATACTGAACACCCTTCTCACTCAAATGGAGCATTCTCTTTCAGAAATGCAGGTTCAAAACCTTGCTATGGCTACGCATGGCTTTGTGGGTGCTGATTTAGCTTCCCTCTGCAATGAGGCAGCCTTAGTTTGTCTTCGATGATATGCAAAGTCCAAAAAGTTGTATGATATTTTGCATTCCAATGAGTCATCTGTTGCATATGAATCTCATTTTGACAGTGTGATAAAAGAATCTGATTGCCTGGGTGAGATGCAAGACGTTTGTACAGATTCTATTGGAACAGTTTCTGAAATTTCAGATAGCAATGATAATGGGGTTAGTACTAGTTATAAGGAGACATTTTTGGTGGAAGAAAAAAATTTAGAAGTCACTTTCGAAGATTTTGAGAGGGCCAGGATGAAAGTGAGGCCTAGTGCCATGCGGGAGGTATGACTAATATTCCCAAATTGTTTAAATAAACTATATTATGGAACTCTTGATCCATCTTCATATGCAGTCCTAATATCTTGTTATTTAATATGGGAAAACTTGAATGATTGATAGGCTTTGCACCAGATATTTCCCTAAATGTTATGCACGAACTTAAGTACTTAGGTTATAGCCCTTGACTGCACTCACACTATTTGGCTTTTTGGGTATTACATGTTGGTCTTGTAGCATTTCAGGTGTTGCACATTGCACTAGATATGTTCCATAAATATGAAGCAGTTGGAAAGATAAATGGATTCTGGTATAGATAGTTCAAGTATTACAGACCTGTAATTAAGCAGCTGCATTTTTATTGATTATGACTGTGTTTTATGAGCTGTCAATTATCAAAAGCGCCTGAGATATTAGTGCTACTTTTTTAAAAGTAGAGTATGGCCTGTAAGCTTCATTAGCAGAATCCTGGGACAAACTTAATATTTGCAATACCCAACTTGTTTGCAAAAGCTTTAGAAATTTGTTATGGAATCTCTCTCTCTCTCTCTCTCTCTCTCTCTTTCTTAATTTCTCCACAGCCTTCAACCTCTTGCTCATAATTGGTACTGAAGCCATTTTAATTGTCATTCTCAAAAGATCTTCCATTAACAGAAACATGGAAATAATATGGTGGGGTTGCTAATCTATCCAATTCATTCAAATCTATTTATCTACTTCTAGGTGACACTTGAGATTCCAAAAGTTAATTGGGAAGATGTAGGAGGCCAGAGGGAGGTAAAAGCTCAACTAATGGAAGCAGTGGAATGGCCTCGAAGACATCAAGATGCATTCTTGCTCATTGGTACTCGTCCCCCAACTGGGGTTTTAATGTTTGGTCCTCCTGGTTGTAGCAAAACTCTCATGGCACGTGCAGTAGCTTGTGAAGCTAGACTAAATTTCTTTGCAGTGAAGGGTCCAGAACTTTTTAGCAAATGGGTTGGTGAATCAGAGAAGGCTGTAAAGTCCCTCTTTACAAAGGCCAGGGCTAATGCCCCATCAATCATATTTTTTGATGAAATTGATGGTCTTGCTGTTATTCGTGGGAAGGAAAATGGAGTTTCAGTTTCTGATAGGGTTATGACTCAACTTCTTGTTGAAATGGATGGTTAGTGATGTGTTGAATTACCTGTAAGATTTTTTTGTCTTAGAGATTTTGTTCATGATTTTTTTGGAAAACAAAATTTTTCTGTGGTGGTCACCAAAACTTGAAATTGCCTGCGTTTTATCCGCCTCTAGTTTGTTTTGGGATGCATCATGCTGTCACCCATTTTATTTTTTTGCATGAGTATATGTTTTGTTGTATTTAGGTCTGCATCAAAGAGTTAATGTTACTGTTATTGCTGCTACAAATCGTCCTGACAAGATTGATCCAGCCCTTTTGAGACCAGGTGCTCTCTCTCTCTCTTCTCTCTCTCTCATAGCACATGCTAGAGACATGCATGTTCACACACAGTTTTGTACTACCATTGTTTTTGCTGCAATGTGTCTTCCTAAATGATAGAAGATCTAAGCAGGGCGCTTTGATCGGCTGCTTTATGTGGGACCTTCTAATGAGACTGATAGGGAAGACATATTTCGCATTCATTTGCGTAAGATTCCATGTAGTTCAGACATCAGCATAAAAGAGCTAGCTCATCTTACTGAGGGCTGTACTGGAGCTGATATTTCATTTATCTGCCGTGAAGCAGCTATTGCAGCCATTGAGGTTTTCTGATTTATTTCCATGTTATCTTGAACTCTTCATTTTCTTGTTCATTTATTTGATTTCATTTCATGTTCTCTATATTATTTCATGTTCTCTATATTACTAGGAGTGCGTTGATGCTTCTGAAGTAACAATGCAACATTTAAAGACTGCAATTACACAAGTCCAGCCATCACAGGTTCAGTCTTATGAAGACCTATCAGCTAAATTTCAAAGGCTTGTTCACTCTAATCATGGACATGATGAATTACAAATGCAAGATAGCTCGGGTGGATCAATCTGGTTTCCCATCCGGTACACACTTTTTTCCTCTGAAATGCAATTTTCTTCTATTGTCTCAACTTCAGTATTTCTTTCGTTTTCTAAATTGGAGGTGGAGCACATGATCTGACTTAGATGCAATTCATAAAACCACCATGCTTTTCATCCGTCACCCCCCCCTCCCCTCCCCACAATAACACACACACACACACACACACACACACACACACACACACAGAAAAAAAAAAGGCATAGATCATAGGCCAAAGTGATCCATTACCATTACTGAAGTATGTAATTTCCTTCTGGCCTAATATCCTGGACTTTGTATTTTTTTTTAAAATCTATCATATTCTTTAATTTTATCAATTTTAGGCTAAACTACAATTGGTAGCAATTTTGTCCAATTTAGCAAGGGGAAACGAAAAATAAATTATATGTTTTACTTATTTGCAATGCTAGTCCACATAAATTTGTTTGCTTTATTTTTTAAAAAATAATTATAGTAAAATTTTTTGAAATCAATTGTTTGAATCTGTATGCCTGTTCTCTGTTGCAGTTTTATTTTTTTTATATAATTTTTTTTTTCTGGTGTTTCAATTTTGTGGCAGGACCCTTATAAAATCTGCCATGCAGTTCTTATATCATTTACTGGTTCCAGGCTTAAAATCTTCAAGTCATGCTGCAAGCTAACATGTCCCTCTGCAAGTGGCAGTAGATAATTAGACATGTCCTTAATCCCAGTGGAGTTGAAACTTTACCAATTGCCTGCCATGAACATGTTCTTCTTGGGGTGAAGTCCAGAATTCACATGGCCCTATCATGGTGGTAAATATCATCACTACTTGAACATAGCAGACTTATGAGCAAAATATGGCTAGAACATATTTATGAGATGGGATGGTGCAAATTTTGTATGGCTTTTTGGGTTTGTCTCGTCAATTGAGTGTAAGCAACTTCCCTTAAATATACGAAAAGATTGATTGATGCTCAAAGTTCAGAGCCCAGTTTGCCATAGCCTTTCAAGACAGTTGCTGATCCCACTTGAGTTCTGGTTTCAGATTGAATAGAACAGTTGGGGTAGTATGGGCCTTTGATGATATCTGATGTGCAACTTTTAGTTTTCGCTATGATGATTTCAATTGAAATTTCAATTTTGCTATGTTAATTTTGACAATTTGTGGAAAGAGATTGCTGAAAATCTGGTGCTTACATCTCTGAGAGATGGGAATGGATTTATCTGGGAAATGCCTATTCTAGATTCCTAGTTCATTTTTATTTTGAGATGCCAACGCCAAAAAAAATTCAATTTCTCTTATACGAAATCATAAAAAAGAATTCTGATCTTTTGATGGATTTGCATTTGATTTTTATTTCATATTGTATCAAATGGCTTTTGCTTTAGTGCCAATGCTAGAAGTATTTGTTTCTGAACTAGTTGAATTAAAAAAAAAAAAAAAAAAAGATAATGAACAAAATAATTTCTATATATTAATTTTTCATGAATAATTATTTTTATGTTAATTTAATATAATTTTCATACAAAAATTATTTTATAAAATATAAAATATTATTTTACATATTTATATTTTTAAATAAAAAAATTATCGAATCCGAATCCACAATAGGATTTGAGCGTTAGACCATGCCAAAAGAATGGAATAAGGTTGAATTTTTTTTTTCAAATATTGATTTGGTTTTGACTCGTGGAATTAAATATGAAGTAGGATATATGGAATTAACTATCTGTCATAATATTCTTTTATTTAATTTTTCCTAATTTCATGCGTTATTTTATTTTTGTTGAAATTATCTTGAAAGCTCTATGATGTTGGAACCTTAAAAGTTGGTGTAATTAGGGGTTTCTAGAGAAGAGATATGATGTCTATGGGTCAAAAAAATCTGTTGTTATCAATGAAAATGACATGCAAATTGAAATAGATAATTATTGGTTTGATGTACTAAAATTTAAGCTAGAATAACCAGATAAATTATGCGAAATTGATTAAAAATAAATTATGTAAAAAAATTATATATATATATTAAAGGTCAAAAAATGACTTTTTTAAAATAGTTATTTTTTTAAATAATTTTATTTTTTCTTTAATTAAAAAATTATTTTGATTAACGCATTTAGAAAATATAAAAAATATTTTTAAAACAAAACCAATTAAAATCACAAAGGACATCTCCCTCCACATACTATAATGTTGGGAGATGCAAAGTTTAGCAATTTTCTTTTTTTTTTTCTTTTAATTTTAATCTTTATAATAGCTTTATCCTTAAATTTAATTTGTAATATAAAATTTTTTAAAAATTAATTTAAATAATAATAATAATAATAATAATAATAATAATAATAAAATTTTTTAACAAATTTTTATGTTACCTGACTATCGTGCTAACTTAGCATTACTTTCAAATAATAATAATAATAATAAAACGATCTAAATACTCTTCAATTACTCAGCCGCCTTCTCCATCTATTACTCCTCTCTCTCTCTCTCTCTCTCTCTCTCAAAACTAGTACTGGACAATTTTAGGTTTTCCAAAAATGAAAATCATAAAACATGTACGTTAACCAAGGAATAAATTTGAATAAAATTTTCAATCCATGAACAAATTTCATAAATCAAATAAACAAAATTTTATAATAAAAATTAGAGTTAAAAATCAACAAAATCAATACATATTCAATTGAACATTGCATTGTCAATGTTATAATATAAGAAGTCAACTGTGCACATTCCTATTCTAATTAGTATAACATACACACGTACATAAATTGATGAATGTGTGTGAGGGGCCTAAAATAATTCTATAACTTTGGAGCATGATCTAGGAGTGATCAAGACACAAGAAATGCGCATGAAATACAAGGTTATGAGCTGGATTTATGAAGAATAATTAAACTTGCTTGCATTAAAGAAGACTAGGCCCAAAAGAGGTCCGATATGGAAGCATGAGTTGGGTTTGTATGTGGGCCTAAAAAATACAAAACCAAGCCTAAGAATGTCATTTTGGCGTGTAAGGAGTTTCCTAAGCGAGTGTGGAGTTACTCTCATTCTTTTTCAAGATTAGTCTTATCTACAAAAGGAGATAATTATCTTTTCCTAGATTTTAGGCATGATTCATGGACACCCCTATCTTCTACACATAAAATATGCCCAAGCAAGGGATGAAGAATCCAAGCAGTCTTCTTTGATCCTAATTGACATGTGGTATGTTTGGGAGAAGATGATTGGTTGTTTTGGATCACTTTCCTAAAGCTTTAAATTAAGGAGATATTTATCTTATCCAATCACACCTATGTCCTAACCAAACTTAGAAAGAAGTCTATGAAACTTCCTCCCTATAAAAGTGACATTTTTGCATGCTTAAGCGGTGTTGGTTGACTATTTGGTGAAGATAATCTCAAATTCATATCTTTAAGGCAACTTTCAAGGAAGCTAATAACTCTACTACAAGGTAAGTCCTACATTAAGTTAAAGAAGACAATTTCCTTTCCTATTCCTTTAAGGTGGTGTCTCACATTTGATTGGTGGAGAGAATGCATTAACTACTAGTGTTTAGTTTCCTAGTTAGCTAATATTTATGTTTTACTAATTTAGTTTGCACATTGTTTTTACTATTCCTAGTTTATTATGTTTCTTTGTAAGTGCCTATATAAAGGCCTAAACTCTTTATTATCTTTAGTTGTTGAATTAATTTTATTAAAACATTTGCTTTGTTTCTTCACTTATCACTTTTCTTAAAGTGTGGTATGCGCGTTGAGACTTATCATCATTAGTGTAGCATATTGTTCAATCTTTAGACTTACCAAACAACAATCACCTTGCTTGTGGCATCTTCACTAGGAGTTGATCTTCTTGTGGTGCTTTGCTTGTCAAGAACCTATTTCTAGTTCTTCTTTCCATCTACATCTTTACATCTTTCTTTTAAGATCTAGTTAAGATTTAATCTTAGATGCATACTTTACCTTGGCTATTAAGACGTGTGATTTGAATAAGTTGTTTAAGATTTGTTTTTGTTCTTACATTTTTGGATTAGGACGTATGGGAATCGATGCTTATTGTTAAAATTATGCACAAGTGTGGCTTCCAATCCTTTATGGTCTAATTGCATACAAGATCTATTTGCAATTTTGTTTTAGTTTTCGTTAATTGTAACTTTTATGCACATCAGTGTGCATGCTATAAATTGATGAATGAAATTAAGTTTTCCCTTCCAGAGTTACATGGTATTAGAGCCTACTTAAAGAGAAAAATTCCAAACTCTCTAAGTTTATTCATTTTATTTTATTTTTAACCATCTTCATTGTAAGCTTAGGCGGCCCATATAGTGTGATAGTATGACCTCATCACCTTTCTTCACAGGAGATCTAGCCATTGATTGGCCTAGCCATAAGTCGTAGTCATTGAAGGACTAGCAAGTTGTCGCCACGTGCCACTTTTACTAAGACACTACTAGGACATGGGCCAATATGAAAGGCCTTTTTTAGTGACCTTTTCTACTTTGGTCTTCTTCTCCTTAATTGACTTGAAGAGGGTAGTCTAGGCTAGTGAACTACTATTTTATTTGGTACTCCCTTGAAGGCGCTTTTATCTATTTGAGCCCTATGACATTTCTCTACCCCTATTTGTGGCATGGTTGTGCTTTTATTTTAACACTGCCTTATTTGTGGCGTATTTGTGATTTTGTTTCATCACTACTTTTAATTGTTCCCTTCGTAAAAGTGATGAAGAGTAAATCAGTGGTATCAGAGTTGATGGTTTGGTAAGGATGAGTATAGAGATGGTAGTCAGTAATTCTTGTGGCACTTTTACAAGTAAATGCAAGAGCAATGAGACTTTTGATGACTGTGGCCAATGGATTGGTGACTTTTGGTAAATGAGAGTCGAGGCACAATTCAAAAAAAGAGTGGACACGTGATAACAACTAACATGGCTCTTAAAGGCACTTGCTCTAAGTGAAAATGATCTTAGTATCAAGTAGACTCATGATGGGTTTGTAGAGTAATTGGGCTTTTAGTGACATAATAAATACTAAGTTAAAAGAAAGCTTCTATTCAAGGAGGAGGAAGCCCAATAAGCCCAATGTGGAAGTGACTCACACTTGAGAGGGAGATTTGTTAGGGAAAAAAAAATTCAAGTGTGAGTAGAGGTGATGGGATGAGTGAAAGACTTAAAAGTGGAAATGAAAACCTAACTCCAATTGGCCCAAATAACTTTCAGACTTTAAACTACTAGCTTAAAATGATTAACCCAAGTTATTGTAGTAGTTGGAGTTAGGATTATATACAAAATTTGCTTATCCCATTAACAAGAGACAATTCTACTCGATGCAAGGTGGTGGGGCATTACAATGTCTCCATTAAATTGCAACCCATGTTGATGCTACACTATATTAGGTACAATTGTATGTTAGGACCGGATCCTCGAGTATTATGGTTCATTGGTACCTTAGGCAGCTCCACCTTATCTTTAGCCATGAGTAACCCTTTCCTCGCAGGCCTGCTACTTTTGCCCAATTTTTTGACCCAATATGGCTTTGATACCCATGATAACATCTTAGCTTTAACTGGCACAAACAACTTTTAAGCCTTGGTATCAGAGCTATCCTAAGTTAGAAAATTATGTAGAATTAGCAGGCTTATGAGGAAAAAAGGTATCTATGGCCAAAGTGTGGTGGAGCCATTTGAGGAACCAGTAAACCATAGTACTTGATGATGCAATCCTAACTTAGCAATAGCATGGGTTGTGACAAATTAAAGGGGAAGAAATGGTGGAGTTGGGCAATTAGGCAATTTTAATTTCAATTAACCTAGGTTGACAAAATACCTATGTAACACCCTCATATTAAGTAGTCTATACATTCTACTATTATGATAACTAGTGTCTGTTCGGACAGTCAGGATGTTTAGAACCATATTTAAGTCATCTAGAAAAGCCATAAATAAAGATTAATAGAAACCATATGAAAGTGAAATGGAAATAAGGAAAACAAAGCCTAATCAGTTAAATGAGCCGAGGTCCCGGCGATGGGTGACCGAACCGGGGAGCGACTGCGAGCTCAATTGCTACCATAAATCAGCGAGGGCCATTTTGGTTAATTCACCCCTAGAGGTGATTTTTGACCCAAATGTGTAGCATTAAAATATTGAAAAATATATTAAAAGTGAAGAGGTATAGTGGAATAAAGGAAAAAGAAAAGAAAAATTCAAAATTAAAGTGCTTTATGACATCACAATGATGCAAGCATTACGAATTAAAAATAAGACAAAAATAAAAAGCCAAAATTTCTTTTCTTCCTCCCCATTTCAGCTGAACCACTCTCTCTCATCATCTTTCTTAAAATTCCTCCATTGACAAGTAAATTCAAGCTTTAAAAGCTTGATTTCTTTCCATAATCCCTAGCATTAAACCATAGAAAACTCCTAATTGGCTCGAGAAAAGAAGATTTGAAGCAAGAAATTTGGGAGAAAGTGGAAGAATAGAAGAGTTAGAAGAACTCCATTGGAGGTGAGTTGATTTCAAGTTCTTTTCTTGGATAATAATTTAAATTGAGTTGATTATGGGAAATTTCATTAGAAAACAAGAAAAAAAAATGCTTGATGGATGATGTGTAAATTTTGGTTAGCATGGTAGAGTTTAGGGTTGATGAATTTAAGTGGAATTAAACATGTAATTGAGCTTAGGTGATGAATTATATTGGTTTGTATGTTTGGAATGATATGTTTGGAATTAGGGTTTTGGGTGAAAATTAGGGTTTTGATGAAATATTGACCAATTGGTGTTATTATGCCTAATTGTGGTCATTTGGTGTATTTTGAGTTGAGAACTAACATGAATTGATGAATGGAATTGAAAGAAGTAATGGTTGTTGAGTTATTGAATTTTGGACCAATGAGTCCAACAAGATTAAATGGCCATAAGTAGAGCTTTGTTGCTCCAATTAGTGTGAGGACAATTGGAGATGAAACTAGGGTCATAGTGCAACATTTTTCATGAAGAAGCCTTGCTCAAAAACTGACCATAAGTTGGTCTAAAATTGGCTTGAATCCGGGTGACCTAATGCTGGACATGGAAAAATGACCAAATGAACAATACATGTTCAAATGGCCATAACTCATTCTAGGAAGGTCAGAATGACCTGATTATTAAACCATTGAAAAGGTTAGACATAAGAGCACATTTTTCATGATGATCATGAACCCAAATTCTGGCTCTAACCTAACCAATTTGCTAGAACAAATTAGGTCAACAAAATTGACCAGAACTAGACTTGACCCAGAAATTTTGGACTTGGACCTACCTGACCAGTTTTGGAAAAAATGCCATAACTTGGTCCAAAAAAGTGAAACTATAGTGAAACCAAAGCCAAAATTTTTATAAGACCTAGAACTACAATTTTGGTGTCTTGACCAAAATCCAGAACCTAATTGAACTTGGGCAAATTGCTAGGACAACTTAGCAATTTAAATCCTGAAAATGAGCTAAATAGCCATTGACATCAGAATAGTTTTTAAGTCATAACTCCCGCTAAAAAACTCCAAATTGAGTAAGCCAAACTGTTCTGAAAACCTAAGAAACAGAGCTACAACTTTGATTCAGAAACCTTACCCAAATTTTGAGGATAAGAACCTCAAATATGAGATACAAAACACTGACTTGAACCTGAAATCCTGATGCACAGGGTTTATGAGTCTAGGTCAATTACATTGTCATAACTCACTATACATAACTTTAAAAAATATGATTTTGAACCTGTTTGACCAGGACACATAGGGGAACAACTCATATGAAGAACATTAGGTCAAAATAAGATTATAGCTAGTTCAATTGACTGAGCAAAGTAAAGTTCCAGAATCAGCTTGGTTCTGGAACTATAAAGAGTCACTGGACCAACACATAATAAATTGATCATAACTTGAAAACCAAAACTCCAAATAGAGTGATTCAAATTGGAAAATGAAATTAAGACATAGAGGGACAAACTTTATGAAGAACACCTCACTAGATTTGTAACACCCTCACTTTAGCTAGTCTGTACATTCGACTGTTCTGGTGACCAATATCTGACCAGACAGCTAGAATGTCTGGAACTATATGAAAAATAGACTAAGGAGTCATAAATAACCCAAATAATGGTAAGGAAAAATTTAGAAAAATTTAAGAAATAAAATACAATGAAGTTAAATAAGCCAGTGCCCTAGCGATGGGTGACCCTAACGGGAAGTTGTCGTCCTCATAGCTAGTGGCTCTAAACCTGAGGGGAATCCCGTGAAATAATTTCTGGGATTCCAGAGAAGAGTTACGGAGCCCTAGGTAGCATTAGAATGCCAAGAAAAGGTTAGGAGAATTTTATCAATCGGTAGAGACAATTTTGTCTCCTTAAGCTAAACGAAGGGCATTTTGGTCATTTCGCCTTCAGAGACGATTTTTGACCAACTTGCCCATTTAAGTAAGTGAATTATATGACATAAAATATGAATAAAAATTTATAAAAATTAAATTAAAAATGAGTAGAAAAGAAAGAAAAAGAAAAGAAAGAAAAACAAAATTTAAATTCAATAATGACATAATGATGATGCAATTAAAAAATGCTTGGCCAATCAAAATTAGACAAGCTTACTTATAAGAGATAAATGAGTTAAAAATGGGAAAAAGCCATCTTCTTCTCCAGCAAAAATCTGCCGTCCCAACTGAAGGAACGGAAGCGTGAAAAACACAAGATTATACCATTGAATTCAAAAATTTTCACCTAGGGTCACAAGCACCATGCAAGATTTATTTTTATCTATTTGATTTCAATGATAAACAACATATTAAAACTCTTTTAATATGTTTTTGGATCTGTATTTGCCATTTAAGATTTTAAAATTAATCAGATTAATTTTAGAACCCTAGATTAAATCAAGAACGATTACACTAACCTCTTGATGTCTTTGCGTGCGCCTTTGAGATTCGTCTTGAGGACACGGATGTTGTCCCTCTAGCTTGTCCACACCAAGAACACCTATGGCAGCCCTTGAACAGCTTCTAAAGCCTTTTCTATTAATTAGAAATTCAAGTTCTGCCTTTTAAGAGATTAGAGATGCAAACAGGACACTAGAAACAATTTCTAGTGTTCTTAATTCAAGAGATTGATGGCTAATCTCTTTGAATTGATGAGAGATGAAGAGAAATAGCTGGAGAGGCTCAAAGTGGCGTGACATATGAGAGGAGAGGCTGCTGGTTATGTTTTCTTTTCATAACCACACTTAAATAGCTAGGTTAACACATTAAACCCTTGCCACATGTCACCCTTTGATTAGCTCTAGGTTTAAGTGACCCAATCACATTGTGCCAAGTGTCAAACCTATATTTAATCTTGATTTTAATCATCTTACATGATTAAAAAAATATTTGGCAAGCTTATGTGTAATCCCATGTGTCACCATCTCATGGTGCCACGTGTCACACTGCAAAATGACCAAAATGCCCCTGTGTCTTAATTTTGAGTTCTTAACCCAAAATAATTATTTTCTTCTTCTAATTAATTTATATCAAATATAAATTAATTAATTAATCTCTATTAATTAATTTCTCATCAATTAAATTCATATTTAAACACTTTAAATATAAATTTAATTTATACTACACATCCAATAATCTAGATTTGGTTTCAAGTCATGCTAGGGACTTTGCAATTTAATTGCAAACCAAATCTATTTAATTAATCAATTAAACTCTTTAATTAATTAATTAAATCATATTTAAATAGGTGATAACTTGTGTATGTGTGTGACTTACTAGGCTCATCACTAATTGGCAATGAGACATGATATCAACTCTTAATATCATCAGAACTCTTTCTTACCATAAATGATTTCTCTAAATCATTTTATGAACCTCATAGACCATGGTTAACACCTAGCATAGCATGCCATGGCCACCCAATTAGTAATAAGATTTACCTTAAATGAACCTATAATCATATGTTACCATGCACTAGAATCTCTCATTACAAAATCCCAACTCAAGCCGAGTCATGGTTTATGTCAAACTCCATTTGCTATGAATATTATGTTCTCTTTTAATTCCAGTTCTTGATTAAAAGATTTTCTCATCGAAACTCTTTTACGAATAAATCTATCTGTCTGCCAGAACTTGAAACATCAAGAACAATTAAATGAACATAGGATTTTATCTCTATTTACTTAGAGGAACAGATTCCATCTTGATCAACACCTACCTCCATATATAACTAGCAGGAGCCAACACATGCCCATATACCCATACATAGTACAAGTATGAAAGCGAGATCAAACTCAAACTACCTATATACAAGATAACTGTGCTATCTCAGGTCTAAAGATTATATGCACTGATATGATTTATGACAAAACATTGACAAGAGTAAACTCCATGTGCTTGTCATAAGTGTCACTGGTTCGGCCTACTTATCATTTATAAGTGCCTATCATGTTTGTTATATGGCATGAGACTCACCATTCCATCTTATTTATATCTCATATAAATAACTTGGGAACAAACATGAATACAATCTTTCTGGATAAGTCATGTCCTTATTATGAAGTATCCTCGATTGTGAACCTATTTATGATACTTTGTGCTAGAAATATTGTCACTCATATTCTTAACAACTTAAGAATAATATTTCTAACAAAATATCAATGGACCTTTTCTATTACACATAAATATATTATGTAAACGGAAAAGTGGAAATGCCTTTTATTATTTAAAAATATGTACAAGATACATACTAAATGATATGCTCTAGGGCATACTACTAACACCAACACCTTCTCTCCATTTCCTTTATTTTTCCTTCTTTCCACCATTAAAGCACCATCACCAAGCTTCCAAACACCTACCTTCCTTCACCAAAATTGTTGGCAGCCTTGATAAACCTCCATAGCCAGCCATTAAACCTAAGGAAAATGGGAAGAAAGTGAAGGAAAATTAAGGATTAATCAAGAGAAAATTCTGCTCACACAAGGTTAGTGCATAAAACAAGTTCTTTTCCTTCTTTAATCTTTGTAAGCATGCTAAATCAAGTAGAAATTGCATGAAATCAAAAGAAAACCATGAGTAAATGGAACCTCTAAATGTTGGCAGCCATGAGAAAGTTTGAGAATTTTTGGTTTTTACTGAAATTAAGTAGTTATTTATGTTATTGATGAGTATAGATGATGGATAAAGTGATTGGTATGAATTTGGTGTGTGTATACCATGAATTGGAATTTTGGAGTTAGGGTTTGGGGCAAAATTTGGGTTTTGCTCATGTGTTGGTGAATGGAAGTCCTAATGGTCAATTAGTGACCATTTGGCTGTGTTTGATGAGGAATTGAAGTAAATTGTGGCTTCGGAATTGAGGTTAGGTATGCTGCCTTAGGTGACCCACAGGGCTGGATGTGAGTCCAGCAAGTTTGGGCAGCTGTAACTTAAGAGGTGTAGGTTCAATTGATGCAAAGCCAATTGGACATGAAACTAGACATATAATGGCACAACTTTGGTGAAGAACCCTTGCCCAGAAAACAAACTTAGAATACCCTAAAAATTGACCAAATTCGGGTAACCAACCTGCTGGTCCTGAAAATTGACCAAATGAATAGTGTTTGTTCATTTGGCCATAACTCAGTGTAGAAATGTCCAAATGACCTAAAGTTTATATCAATAGAAAGTTTAGACAATTTAGAACAACTTTCATGAGGAACACCAACTCAGATTCTAAACTTAACCCATTCGAAATGCTAGCCAAAGTCAGGATACCCAATCTGCTAGAACCAGTTTTGCCCAGAATTTCTAGGTAGAAAGCAATCCAGCCAGCCCTAAAGAAATTAGCATAACTTGAGCTAGAAAAATCCAAATGGAGTGATTCAAAAATAAAATTAAAAAAAATACATAAAGGAACAACTTTTATTAAGAATATTTGGCCAAATTCTCACTGTAGAATTGTCTAATGGAACAGTAAACTCTAGCACCCAAAACTGAAATTTTTGATTTATTTCCTATTGGTTTGAAGTATTGATTGGCAACCAATGCCAACACTTTGGTGAACCAAAATGTGGTAATCTCATGTGGTTAGAACTCATGTAACTATTATGTATGAAAAAGTCAATAAATTGAGTGAATAGTAATATGTGAATAGTAACCCCAAAAACATAAGGAATAATAAAAGGAATTAAAGAAGCCATTATGAGTACTAATATATATAGTGTAATTAGTGAATTAAAAAAATTCTTGAACTTTAGTGATTCTAGGACATAAAGGAATAATCCATATGGAGGGCCATAGGAAAACATTTTGATGTACAAATAGTACACGAAAATTGATCGATGTGAATCGCAATTATCATGAATGGAATAATGAATGTATAAATTACAAGAAATGCATAAATTATGTGAAATTGTGATTTAGGAATTTATGTTTTCACTAGAAATAGAATAAAATTTTATCAATTGTAATTGAACCTTGTAATGAAATAATGACATAATAATACATGTTAATGCTTAATGGTACTAATGTGCCCATGTATTGCCTATACACGTGTGTCAGATTGGATAGATTGGCATGCCAATAGGGTATTGTTTTAGCAGTACTCCGCAAGACTTTATGCCTGTATTCATGGCTTTATGCCCGCACTCATAGCTTTTATGCCCGATTACTTGTTATCATGGCTTTTAGTCATATTGATATGTTATCATGGCTTTTTAGCCATATTGACTACATACGTGGTTGACGTACTAAGCTTACACGTCCTATGGTATGACGGCCCGAGACACCGCGGTGTCCAGTGCCAACGACTCGTTATCTAGTTTAGTCAGCCTGTCATAGGTTACTTGGGCAGTGAAATATATTGAAATAAGTTAAGAATATTAGTAATTAAAAATATTAGAAATTAAATAAATGAGTAAGACGACCTAAAATAAATTAGAATAGTTATTTAGTAGAAAGAATTGAAATGAACTGGACTGATGATAAAAAAAAGTTATCTATTATTAAATGCACTGGAAACTTTAATTATTATAAAATAATTTAAGATAACCTAGAAGGTATTGAATTAAATCATACAAAAAGATTAATAATAGAAACATAATTTAAATAAATGTTACAAATGTACATTTCATAATAATATTAAGTTAAGAATAATGCTATTAGAATATTAGTATATTGTATATTCTTATTGTATCCTTATGAACTAAGCACCTCCAAAGAGGACTAAATTAGGAAAAAAAGAATATTAAATTTTAGAAACCTTATTGAAGCATAATTAAATCTAAATTATCTGAACCATGTTTTATTTTCATCTGTATTTTGTATATTATTTTCTTTGTTATATTATTGCACCACTAAGCAGAAATGCTTAGCGCGATGGATTTGTTTCCCTCTCGCAGGTACTGAAGCTAAAACCCAGTGGACATTAGACTGGGATTTTGGAGTTCGGATCTGCAGAGTGTTCAAGGTGGTCACCTCCTCAGCAATGCATGTAGATAGGGCCCATATAGGTCATATTATGTATTTTATGTATTGTAATTATTTCATATGTTGTAATGCAATTGAGGAAATTATATTTAATATGTATGGGATGTAAATTAATGAAATTATGAGAATTTATATATATAAATCGTGCATTAATGAATATGTATAGAAATGAATGGATTTGTACAAATGAAAATGTGAATTGCAAGAGTTGAATGTGAGATAACTATGATGAATATGAATGATACTTTCATTGAAAATATATTATCGAAAATTTCAAGTAGGTAAATAGTGAAATACACCAATTGGAAATAAAATAGGGGAAACTCTACTGATTTCTCCTTAGAAAAATAATTGATGTTAAAATATAACAAGAATAAATTATTAAAAGAATAAAGTAAGATAAGATATGGTGCTCCGGCACCGAGTGTGACATGCCTCGCTCGACTACACTATAGATGGGTGAGGGGTGTCACAAGATTATGACTAAAACTAGGTCAAAATTAGGTTCAAAAGTCAGAAAGTAAAACTGTCTAGAACTCAAACCTTATGAAACATCATCAGTAACTTAAGTATGCATAATGCAATTATTGGATTAGTTATTGAGAAACATTTTGGATGAGTATTGAGACACTTTAATTATGTGTTTCAGTTGGAAAGGAGCCTTCCAAGGAAGGAGAATGATTGGATTGAGTCAAGTCAAGTAAAGAAGGTTTGTGCACAACAACCACTACCTCTTTGTTTTTCAAATTGAATTTTGTTTTGAATAAGTTGTGGCGATGGTTAATGGCTTTTATAGCATTGAAAATCTAAATTCAGAAATTATGTGTTGTTAACCCATTTGGGGTAATTGTTTTTGAATGGGATATGATTATGTGTTGACAAATACAATTGATGATTCAAAAATTGTTACAATGGTTTGAAACCACAGTTGATATGACTATGTGTTTTGTATTCCTCACTAGCTTGTCTAGTGAGATGAATTGGACTAATATTCCCTCTCTAGCTAAAGTGATGAGGTGTGTGCCAGTTGAGGACGAATTGAATGAGTACTCATATATATGTGCTAGCTAGCCCTTGCATTCCCCATTAGCCTTTGGTTATTGGGATGAATTGGATAATTGTGTCATGATCTAAACTATGTGACTTTTTAGAAATTGTTATTTTATGATTGTTGGAATAAAATTCATTTTTATTAAGTGATTCTCTTGTCTTAGAAATAGAGTATGATTTAATATGTGTTGACATTAAAATTAATTTATTTTTGGAAAAGTTGTGATTTATATTGATGTGTTAATTTTTTTTAAGTTGTGCACCACTGAGTTTTGCTCAGTAATAGCTTGTTTATGCTGTCGCAGGTAAGAAGTTAGATAAAGCAGTAGAGTGAGCTGCTTGTGGCGATAGTGGAGCATTATTTTAGGTTTGCTACCGGGTATATTAATCATACCCTTTGTAAACTTTCTTTTGATGTATATGTATCTGTATGTATGTATGTAAAGAACTTGAGCAGTTGTATACAAAGTTTGAAATTTTATTTTTGGCTCATGTAAATTTTGTAATGTAAACTTGTTTATTCATATTAATACAATATTTAAGTTTCTTTTGAATTCTACAAATAATGAATTGCTTTCCTCTTGCTTGAGATTGAGATGTGTTGATTTAGTGGAGTTGTGGCTGAAATAAATTATAAGAAGTGTTTTAAATAGGTTTTAAAGAACTGTTTTCTTAAATTCCAACCGGCACTCTGCCGAAATTTTTGTAAAATTTTAGAAATACCGCATTAATTAAAATTAAAATTCATGATGAAAATTTCATTTATAAGCTCTTTAATAATTATTTATCGCTACTTCAAACTTTAAAATGAATTGAATTTGTTTAAAATCCCTTGTAGCATACTTAATGGGTTCTCAGTAGGTGAAGTTTGGTAATTCATTAGGTATACTATGGGGTCATGTTATGCCTTACATAGGGGTAAGGTATGACAACCTAAGCATAGGTGTAGGGATTTCTCACCTGATGGGGCGCAAAATCAAATTCCACCCTCTAGGAAGCTAGATCTCTGAATGTAGGTCCTTCAATTTGTCCACATGAGCCTTGTGATCAAGAACTCCTAATCTTTGGACTTAAAACCTCTTTATATGTCTCCTTTGGTCGAGCACCAAGGACACAAGAAGAAAAGGGTTCAACCTTTGGGGTAGCAAATGGGTGTATGGCAAGTGTAGAGAATAGTTTCCCTATAAACAAGATCAAGGGATGATAAATTCTAATATCCCTTGATCTTAAGAATAAATGAGGAAGAAGAAGAAAAAGAAGATGGAAATGGAATCTCTTTCTCACACAAAAGGAAAAAGAAGGTAGAAGTACCTTCAAAAGCCACTTAATGGAAGATGATAGAAATCTCCACTAACTCAAGCTTCTTATATAAGCTTGATATACTTGGCCAATATAAAACCACTTGTCACAATCTAAAGAAGACAAGAGCCACATGTTTTCATCTCATGAAGACAGATGTACGAGCCATCTACCAACTTCTTAGCCACCAAGCCACTTAACCTTTTAGCTATTTGGCTTTATAAGCCATTTAGCAATTTAGGCCAAGCCCATCTTCTTCTCTTTTGTAGAGACAACATATTAACATCTTATATTAATGGGCTTGGGTCCTACATTCATATTATGTCCAACATAATATAAGTCCACATTTAACTCTTTAAATGGGAATCTAATATTCAATATATGAATATTAATTCTTCTTTATGTTTTGGGCCTGCCCATTTATATCATATGTAAATTAAGTCCAAAACATAAAATTACCATACAATATATTTTGAGCTTACCTATTTATATCACATATAAATTAAGTCTTAAAATACATTTCACTCATTTATGCGAATTTGATTTCAAGTACTTTGTAAACTAATTGCAAACCAAATATATTAATTTAATAATTAATTTAACTATTTAATTAATTAATCAAATTAATAATGTCTTGATCACATTAGTTCTATTATGTGTGACTTTTTAGGTTTATTACTAATTAGCAATGAGAATATGATATTAACTCTTTAATATCATTGGAACTCTTTCCGGGCCTAGAGTGAAATTCTATTTCCACTCTTGATTCCCATAAATCATAATTAATACTAAGAATAGCAAGCCATGACTACCCAATTAGTGATAAATGAAATTTATCCCATTCCTTAGAATAATGATCATACATACCATGCACTAAAGTTTATTTATTATGAAGTCCCAATCTTAGCTAGGGTCACCATATATGCTAAATCCCAATTGCTTTGGATCATAAGTCCTCATCTAAATTCTAATTTTTTATCAATAAGATTAACCATCAGAAATTCTTTTTTGACTAAGACAAACTATCTTGGCTGGGAGCTTTCTTTTTCAAGAATGATTTAAATAGCATAGGACTTTATCCCCATTTAATTAGGGTCATGAATTACATCTTGATTGAATACCTATCTCCATATACAACTAGTCTAAGCCAATAAATCCTGTATAGCCATACTTGATACAAGTATGTAAGGGGTATCAAACTCAAACCACCTATATGCGAGACAACCAACTCATTGCAGGTCAAAAGACTATGTGCACCATTATGATCTAGATGAAAACATATTGACAAAAGTAAATTGTTAGTAATATGCCCTAGAGCATATCATTGTATTGTATCTTGTAAACATTTATTTCCCATTAATGATAAACATTCTTTTCACTTAAACTTGAATGGTTTGAATTTAATTGAAAATGTCCTTTAATGTTGTAATGGCCCGGCCCACTAGTGATATTGTCCGCTCTGGGCCAAAGCCCTCACGGTTTTAAAACGCGTCACTAGGGGTTACAAACCATCAACTTATAAACCCAGCATCTCTCCCGTGTTTTATCGATGTGGGATTTGCCTAGGGTGTTACAATCCACCCCCCTTATGGGACTCAGCGTCCTCGCTGAGGTTTGCCCCACCATCGTTCAAGGTTGCACGCGGAGCGGCTCTGATACCACAAATGTAATGGCCCGGCCCACTAGTGATATTGTCCGCTCTGGGCCAAAGCCCTCACGGTTTTAAAACGCGTCACTAGGGGTTACAAACCATCAACTTATAAACCCAGCATCTCTCCCGTGTTTTGTCGATGTGGGATTTGCCTAGGGTGTTACAAATGTCTTGTTAAATGTTCTATTTTTAAGTTGTTAAGAATGTGAGTGATAGAATACTCTAGCACAAGTATTATAAATTTCAGTTCACAATCTAGGATACCTTATTGGACATGATTTAGCCAGATGGATTGTCATCCTTGTTTGTTTCCATGGATTAGTATGAGATACTAATGGGATAGAATAGTGAGTCTCATGCCATATAACAAATATGGTGGGTGCTTATATGATAAGTAGGCTGAACCAGTGACAAAAGTGTTAGTAGTATGCCCTAGAGCATATCATTTAGTATGTATCTTGTACATGTTTTATTAATAAAAGACATTTTTACTTTTTTGTTTACATAATATATTTATGTGTAATAGGAATGGTCCATTGATATTTTGTTAGAAATTCTATTCTTAAGTTGTTAAGAATATGAGTGACAGTATTTCTAGCACAAAGTATCATAAATTGGTTTACAATCGAGGATACTTCACAATAAGGACATGACTTATCCAGAAAGATTGTAATCATGTTTGTTCCCAAGTTATTTATATGAGATGTAAATAAGATGGAATGGTGAGTCTCATGCCATATAACAAACATGATAGGCACTTCTACATGATAAGTAGGTTGAACCAGTGACATTTATGACAAGCACATGGAGTTTACTCTTGTCAATACATTGTCACAAATCATATCAGTGCATATAATCTTTAGACATGAGATAACACAGTTATCTTGTATATAGGTGGTTTGAGTTTGATACTGCTTTCATACTTGTATTGTGTATAGGTATATGAGCATGTGTTGGCTCCTACTAATTATATATGGAGGTAGGTGTTGATCAAGATGGAATCTGTTATCCTAAGTAAATAGGGATAAAATCCTATGTTCATTTAATTGTTGTTGATGTTTCAAGTTCTTGGCCAAGACAAATATATTTAATCAGAAAAGAGTTTCTGATAAGAAAATCTTTTTAATCAAGAACTAGAATTAAAAGAGAACATAATATTCATAGCAAATGGGGTTTGACATAAACCATGACTCCAGCTCGAATTGGGATTTTGTAACAGAGAGATTCTAGTACATGGTAACATATGATTATAGGTTCATTTAAGGTAAACCTTATTACTAATTGGGTGGCCATGGCATGCTATGCTAGATATTAACCATGGTCAATGAGGTGCATAGAATGATTTAGAGAAATCATTTATGGTAAGAAAGAGTTCTGATGATATTAAGAGTTGATATCATGTCTCATTGCCAATTAGTGATGAGCCTAGTAAGTCACACACATACACAAGTAATCATCAAATTAAATATGATTTAATTAATTAATTAAAGAGTTTAATTGATTAATTAAATAGGTTTAGTTTGCAATTAGATTACAAAGTCCCTAGCATGGCTTGAAACCAAATCTAGGTTATTGGATGTATAGTATAAGTTAAATTAATTAATAATGAGAAATTAATTAATAGAGATTAATTAATTAATTTATATTTGATATAAATTGATTAGAAGAAGAGAAATAATTATTTTGGGTTGAGAACTCAAAATTAAGACACAGGGGTATTTTGATCATTTCACAGGGTGACATGTGGCATCATGAGATGGTGACACATGGCACTACACAGAAGCTTGCCATTTGTCTTTTAATCATGTAAGATGATTAAAGTCAAGATTAAATATTGGTTTGACACTTGGCACAATGTGATTGGGTCAATTAAACCTAGAGCCAATCAGAAGGTGACATGTGGCAGGGGTTTTAAGTGATGACCTAGCTATATAAGGGAAAAGATGAAAAGAAAAAAATATAATATGCTCATTCTCTCTTTGGTGCCGCTACCTTTGAGCCTCTCCCCTCTCATCTTCTTCATCTCTCATCAATTCAAAGAGATTTACCAACAATATCTTGAATTAAAAATACTAGAAATTATTTCTAGTGTCCTATTTACATCTGTAATCTCTCAAAAGGCAAAACCTGATTTTCTAATTGATTGGAAAAGCTTTAGAAGCTGTTCAAGGGGCTGCCATTGGTGATCTTGGTGTGGACAAGCTAGAGGGACAACATCTGGTGTCCTAGGCGCATCCCAAAGGTCTCAAACACACTACAGTGCATTAAAAAGGTTAGTGCACTTATTCTTGATCTAATCTAGGGTTATAATGAATTAATCTGTTAATTCTAAAATCTTAAATGGAAAATGTAGATGCAAAAATATATTAAAAGAGTTTTAATATGTTGTTTATCATTGAAATCAAATAGATAAAAATGAATCTTGCATGATGCATGTGACTCTAGATGAAAAATTTTTGAATTCAATGATATAAACTTATGTTTACACTAACAATGATAACATAGATTGCAAAACCCCTCTGTTGCTTTTCTTTCTTTTGTGCCTTTGTACTTCAGCTTCATACATTATCACTGTAGCCAACAAGCAAACTATTGCATGCTTTGCATTAATTCGCACTAGAAGGTCAAGCCACCTAAAAAATCCAGATACCCCAAAGGTCTGCTCAATGCTAGTAGAAGCAGCTGCATTATGAAACTAAATGAGAAAAATTTACCCATAAAAAAACAATTGTTCAATTAACAACTAACCCATAATTTCTACAACCAAAGAATCTCCTCCCTGGATTTAAATTTCTCCATGAATGCTTTAGAGTGCTTCATTCACTAAAATGACAGATTGGAATAGAATCATTGGTAGACCCTTTATTTGATACATTTTTATCTTCAGCAAAGGTAAGGTAAACCTTTGATTTACCAAATCCTTTGAATGCCCTATCTCTTTATTGTTGAACAGAAATTTTTCCCTAAATGTTTTTTTCATTCAAACAAAACCATAATCCCTAGAAAATAGAAGAGCTACATGTTATGAAGAGGAATTTTTTACCGTTGATGGATTTTCTTTTCTTTTTTTTTTCTTTTTAATTCCATGTCATCGTGTTATGAACACATCACTTTCTCATTAGCACGATTATGCACGTGGTTTGTTGCCTAGGATCCAAAAAGCATCTTAATTCTAGTTTATAGGAGTTGAAGTGTGTCATAAGACATTTGAAAAGTTCATGGTGCCATGAGGTTTTTTTGGTAAAGTTCAGGGGGTGAAATGATGTATTCAACCTTCATTCATTTATATGGCAAAATGTAGTAGATGGTTGTAATTAATTAATGATGTTGGTTATTTTATGTGTTGAAAAATACTTGTCATTGCCTCTTAGTGGAAAGGGAGATTCATTTAGTATAAGAGATCTCAGGTTTGAACTTCACTTTAACCTTTTAATACTACAAGAAAAGCTTCACTTTTGTGACAACCATTTAGTGATGACTATAAAATATCCTTGCAAATTGACTTATTAGCAAGGGCATAATTGTTATTATTGCAAATAGGTCACCAAATATCAAAACAACTATAATTATATAAAAGTTCATCGCTAATATTATATTTTTCCATCGAAATAATAATATTTTGAAGGGAAAAATTGGCATCATAATATGAGCAATGATTTGATATTTACTCTCGCATGATCTATATTATTTATGATGGCATAAAGAATACTGTTACAAATATATTGACTTTTGCAAGGGTAATTTTAATTGACCAAATATAAAATTTCATTGGAAGGAGAAAATTGACACTACAATATTAATAAGGGCTTTCAATATTCCTCAGAGTAAAAATATAAAAATAATTAGCTTTCTATTTTTTAATTTTCATTAATTATAATTAATTTAAATATTTATTTTAATTTATTTAATTTTGATTAAGTATATGGAAATAATATATTTTTATAATATTTTATTTATTTAATTATAATTTATTTTATTTTATTTTAAAGTTATTTAGTTATACAAAGATATAAAAATTGATATTTATTAATTAATTTAATTATATGAAAATGGGTTAAATTGGATATTCAAATTGAATGGCATGCCTGGTCCATGAGTTTCACTTGATATTGCAGGACTAAATTGAGCATAAGATAGAAGTTTCAAGCAAATTGGATGCAAAAGTTGAAAATGAGTTAAATTGGACATGTCCAATAAGTAGTACAAAGACAAATTGAGCATTATACTTGAAAATTATTAATGCACTAAGCTAATATGAGAGTATGTGTCTCTTTAAGATCACTCCAATGAAAAGACTTAATGTCGGGTATGTGTAAACTAACTCGAGAATACTTTTAATTGTAATTACCAAAAAAAAAATCATAATAAATCGAGCTATCCAAATTGATAGGTAAATTTTACAAATTAAGATTAATTTTTATAAAATAAAGTTAACAAATTTATATTTTGTACTAATTACATAAATGACAATAAATAAGGTAAGATTCCAATTTAATTATGTGATATATTATGATTTTTTTTTCATTATTAATGAAATTTTTACTAAAAAAATTACACTTGCTATATTGACTAATGATATGACTTCAAGTATATATGACTTAAATGGAATTGACAAATTATTAGACTGACTATTGTAATTAAATTATCATCAATAATTAAATTATTATTAATTAAGCTTAATGCAGCATATTAAGTTTCAAATGCAAGTTTTGTAAGCTACAAAATTAAAATTGCACTTGCTATATTAACGTCATGAATTATATTATGTATAAAATTGAATTGACAAATAAATTGATTATTGTAATCAAATTATTATTAATTAAATATTAAAAATATTTAACAGTTCAATTTACATATCGTTAAAATTAGACAGTATGTAATTATATGACGCTATTAGGAATGACAATGTATTGACTATTTTTCAGTTACCCAATATAATTGAACTATATTGAAATAGATTTGGTATTATATCCGTTTCTGGTCCAGATTTTATTCATTGAAAATTAGTGATGACAATGAATACCAATGAAAATCACACTACCAAACTCTATTAATATTTGTAATGCCCAAACCCATTTATATTTATATATTTTAATTAATAATCTTAGTAAAATATATCTTTAATTAATAGTTTATATTTAAAAAAATTCATAATTATATAAAATGTTTAAATTTTATTCATTTAAAAAATATTATAGAGAAAATATATGTATATATATATTAATCGTATAAATAGGTTCGGATAATAAATAATTAATATATAAAATTTAAAATCTAATATGGGTATTATTCATTAAATTTTAATTTATCATAAATCTAATTATATATTATCTAAATTTATTCTAATAAAGTTACGTTGGATCATATATTCAAAAATTCAGACCTGTTACCATTCCTATTAAAAATCTTATCTAAAGTCATTTATATAAATAACTAATATATATATATATATATATATATATATAATATTTATAAATTTTTAGAATATTATATTTTAATTAAATAGAATATAAATATTTATAGAATTATTAAATTTTGAAATATAAATTACTAATTAAAATATATTTTTATAAATTGCTATATAATTATATATGTTTAATTTAATTTTTTTTGAAACAATATGTTTAATTTAATTAATTTTTGTTGATTCTGCGTATTATTACAAAAACAAAAATAATATTTTCTAAAATAAAATATCCCTTAAATTCCATATTTTCTCTGTTAAAATTCCTTAAAATTGTCATTATGAAAAGCCCATCTTCATAAAATCTTGTGGAGTGGAGTTGCAATAGAATCTCACTATAAAATTGTGTTTTCTTTTCTTTTACTAGGAAGTAAGAAAGAAAATAAAGAAAGAAAGAAAGAGAGAGAAATTTCTTTTCCTTTCCTTTCTTTTCCTTGGTGACTAACAAAACCCTTATTGTCCAATTCCATTGCTCTCTTTATTCTCACATCTCACAGATATTCCTTTAAACCTAAAGAAATCAATTACAATTTTCTCTCTTAATTAATCCAAAAATATCCCTTAAATGCTGATTTTCTTTTTCAAAATTTAATTTTTGCATTTTTGAAACTCCATGATTATGCCTGTTTCCATGAAGATAATTCTGTACGAGGAGATTGTATTCATATTGCTTTTATCAAATAGTTGAACCTTGCCTTGGACTTGAGCAAGCAATTTAGGAATTTCAGTAAGTGTGCGTCTCTAATAAATCTTATCATGTTTTTTTTTTTTTAGCTCACAATTATTATTGAGTAATCGTTTTCAAAAATAATTTTGATTTTTTTTCATATTTTTTACACGTTGATGCTGTTGAGAAAACCGATTATAATTTTAAGGTGAAAGCATTAATAATATGGTTGAATCTAGCTACCATTAGCCATTCTAACCTTTGCAGATTGAAATTTTACTTTTTTTTTTTTTTTGTGAGTTCACTATTCTATTATTGATAAGTAAATCCTTAGTTAACTGATTGGTTTTCTAAACTAATTTTTCTTTTTCTTTTTTTAAGCAATAGAACTTTTATTATAAGAAAATAGGACGAAATCAGTGCTCGATTCTAAACCCTGCCAATAAGTAGACCCACTTACACCCGGATAAGGAGAAACAAGAACGAAGATCAATGTCTTGTTGCTGATTACTGTCATACTTCCCAGAGGAATTATTTTCTTTTAATTAATTGTACTTGATTTTACAGGAATCTCCATTAAAAGATCAAGTGAGGGGTTAAGAATTATTTGATGCGTGTTAGCATTGTATGCCTAAATCAAAATTTACTCTAGCTTTTGATTCATTAGGAGTGAGATTTATATAATTGAATTGTACGTCTGATAGTGTAGTAAATTAACTTTTCATGAATTATTTGCACTGAGGTCGAATCAACTGTAAACGTATTAGGATTGAAACCTTCGGTGAATCACTACTATCCTTTTCATATTTTGCTTGATTTGATCTTGTATTTGGACTTTGATTTGTAGATGATTTGATCATTGATCCCCATAATTTGGAGTGGATGAGGGAAGCCAATTGTTCTGTTGTAAGTGAAATACTCATTTATATTGTGATTCTTTGTTCTGCTACACTCAGAAGTCATGTCTTCTTCCTCTTCTCTATCTTCTTCTCAAAGAATAAAAAAATATATGAACTTTGTCACTTTTATAATTCTATCTAATTCTTTTAACATGCACTTATATATTTTTATTTCTGCATTTATATTGTTTGGGGCATCCTTTATTAGTATAACTCATATTCATTATAACTGTTTAATTTTTTAATGTATAACAATTTATAAATTTTAATAGATTGAAATTTTAATATTAATTCTCTAACTTTCTATTCTAATGATTATATAAAATTTATAATATTGTATTTATCATTTTATACATATTTAATTAAAAAAAAATATGAATTTGACCCTTAATAGAAAGAATCTAATTTCACCTCTGGTATAATAAAATTTTTCTTTAAAAAAAAAAGGTAAGTTTAAAGAAAAATGATACCTGACTAATTTTTATTTAAGTAAAGTATTTTAATCACTTCCAGAAAAAAATTTTTTTTATATCAAATGCTATTCTCTTAAAAATCAATAATTAATTAAAAATATTTTATTGATTGAAAAATAACAATAAAATTATCTTCATATTTATTAGGTTTTGATACATAAATAGCACTTTAGGTATTAAGTAGTTTTTTATGTTTAGAATTATAATTATATACAGTAATTGATCATGTATTAATTTATAGCATTGAATGATATAATTTAAAAAGATTAGTACCTTTTAGTTGGATTGAAATGGTAATAAGTTTGCTACTCACAATAAAATTATTTATTTTCATAATAAGTAAAAACTCTCTAATTTAAATATAAAGATAAAATAAATTTCTCAAAATTATTTACATATATGAATTCAAATGTAAAAAAATAAAATGATAAAAATTTATTTATAAAGAAAATTTTATTTGATTTAAAATTGCTTATCAAGTTAGAATAAAATTATACTAAAAAAAACTTCTATTAATAATTACAAATTATCAAAGTTTTTAATATATATTCCAATTATTACAGAAGATTAAGGGGTTTTTTATTTTAATAATCATATAAAATTTATTAAAATGCAATTTTCATTTTATGTATTTTTTACTTAAAGAAATAAATATGAATTTGACCCTTAGTAGAAAAAATCTAATTTCACCTCTGATAATTATGAAGTTTTTCTTTAAAACAATTAATTTTATAGAAAAATGACACCTGACTAATTTTTATGCAAGTAAAGTTAAGTTATTTTCTACTAAAAAAAAGTTAATCATTTTTAATTACTTCCAATAATTTTATTTGATTAAATACTATTTTTAGAAAAATCAATAAGTAATTAAAAACATCTTAGTAGTTGAAAAACATCAATAAAATTATCCTCATATTCGAAATTTATTAGGTTTTGATATATGAATAGTATTTTTGGTATTATGTAGTTCATTATGTTTAGAATTATTATCATTTATAGTAGTTGATAATGTATTGATTTATAGGATCAAATTTTGTAATTTAAAAAGTATTAGTGCCTTTTATGTCCTAATTACAATAAAATTGTTTATCTTCATAAAAATAAGTTAAATATGCTATCATATTTGAAAATATAAATGTCATTGATTAATTGTTCATTATGTCTTCTCCTTTTTTATTTTTTTTTTATTGAATTTGTAGATATAATTAATGGCTACTTTTTCTTTTTGCTAAAATTTGAAATTTAGTTGCTCTTTTTTTTTTTTTACATATTCGTTGTTAATCAATTTTATTGTGCTATGTTCTTTGTGTTCTGTTGGCTTGCATTACATCATTCTAGGTTATTCATTCAAATTAAATTGGTGGATTATTGAAGTTAAGTGGATATTCTCTAATTTTTTTTGTTTTATGTCAATTTCATTATCTCAACATTCATTTTCTTTTTGATATTTAAAATGGAATAATGCATGCTACGATTTTAAGTTTTGAATTAATTTTATTGGATTTTTCTATGTTTAAAATGTCTGTTGTTGTATCATCTCAATTTTTATACTATGTTATGGAAGTTAAATTTTATTATTATATTTCTTCTTTGAATTCTCATGAGGAACAAGGTGTTATGTAGAGTTGATTGTTAAGACTTTGGGTTGAATTTGATCAATCATGCCATCATTAATTTTCATAGTTTTTATTCTAGTTAGATTGTTTGATGGCTAAATTTTTTATCTTTGCTAATATTATATATAAAAAAATTCTTTGTCTTTCGTATGAGAATAGTTAAGGTGAAATTGGAGAGCATGGAGACTATTTAGATGACACTTCAAATGGCAATTAGTATTTCTTAATTTTAGTTTTGAATTCTATAACACTTGTTAATCATTTTAGTATGATTCTACAGGAAACATTATTAGATATTTCGAGTCATTATAGATTTTATGGATATTCTTTATTTTATATTTTTGTTGCTAAATTTTAATGTTTTATAAGTTAAAGTTTTGTCTTCTTCAGTTTATTTCTTATTTAAGGAAACCATATAATTTAAATAAAAAAATAAATCTAAAAATTAAGAACAAATAAATTAATCGATAATTCAATAATAATATATAATAACCAAAAACTTTCATGCAATTATTATAACAAATTGTATGCCAATATAATTTTTGTGGCAAAACCTCAATATTTTAAAATTATTGGTGATAAAAAATTTACCACATTGTGACTAATAAAAGGGGTAGGATATGGTGATATCCAAATGTTAATGATCAAATTATTTTTATAGTAACGGGACAAGTTTTGTCACTAATGAAGTTCTCATCCCTTATTTACTTACTAGTAACAAACTTAATGTTATTAACAATAGATATAATCCTGTTGCAAAAGCATATTCTTTTTTTTTTTTTTTTTTGTCTTTAATTATTATTAGCAACGATTTTTGTTGCATCTTGTTGTGTCGATAAATAAATTTTCCACTTTTACTCACTTATTAGTGACAAAATTTAAGTTATTAACAACAAACATATTCTAGTCCTAAATATAATCTTTTGTTATAAATGTGGCCAGCCACAACCATTTATTTATCATTAAATATATCTTCAACACTCACCTACTTAGTCATGACAAATTTTATGTTAATAGCAACAAACATAAACTTATCATAATATTGTAATATTTTGTTATTAATTATTTTTAGCGATAATATTTATCTCGTCCTTAAAAAGTTTCCTCACTTATATACTTGTTGGTGACAAATTGCATGTTTTTTTACGAGTTCAAATCACGAAAATAGCCTTTTGCAAATCAAGGTAAAGTTACGTATATCAACTCTCCCTAAAACTAGGAGTGTGCATTTGGTTTGAACCGAATCAAATCAAACCGAATCGAATTAAATTATAAAAATTAAAATTTAAATTTTAGAAATCGAACTGAACCAAAATGGGTGAAAAATCAAATCAAACCAAATCGCTCTATTTTGGTTCGGTTTGGTTTAATCGATCGGTTTTAATTTTTGATTGATTTTTTAATTTAGACTTGATTTTCAAGTTATTTGATTTAATTTTGACTTTGGTTTGAACCTAATAACCATTAATCAATGAAATTAAACAATTAATATATATATATATAATTAAATATAATTCATAAATTTTCCATAAAAATAAATCATTTAAAAATCGATTCGGTTCGATTTGGTTCGATTTGAATATATAAATTACTATTCAGCTCGGTTCGGTTTAATCGATTTTTTTCTCTTCAAAACCGAACCGAACCAAAATAACTGAAATTTTTATAATGTAAAATCGAATCAAACCGATTGAATTTTAAAATCAAATCAATTAAACCGAATTAACTCGGTTCGATTCAATTTTTATATTTGAACCGAATTTTGCTCAGCCCTACCTAAAACCTACAAGCGTGAGACACTTTGCTCTCTTTAGCATAGTTTGAGTCATGGTTAGGTGAAATCGAAATTAAACTTTTGGGTCCAGTTCCTTATAGTTTCACTTATCGACAATTTTGATAAGGTTCTGATTTTCGACTCCAACCATTAAAATTAATTTTTTAAATAAAAAAAATAAATATTGATTTTTTTTTAAAAAAAATTCATTGTATATTTTAAATTATAAAGATCATAAAAAATTTCATGTATTTATAAATGAAAGAAAATTAAAAGATATATATTATTAATTATATGAATTTTTACACGTATATGTTTTAATTATAAAAATAGTAAAAAATTTAAATAAATTTCAACTATTTATATTGGAAAAACTTAAAAATTATTTGAGCTTACTCTTAATTATTTGATAACTAAGATAAATAAGTATCATATTGGGGTGGAAGAATTACAACCCTCATAGTGTTCTTTATAAAAATCCTACCTTATCTTAATCTTTACTTATTTCTATTATGCCTTGATTCGTAAAGTTATTGTAATGACCTGAAAGGTAATATATATAATATAATATAATTAATTAATTAATTAATCATGATGTAGGTATATCAAAATTATGTTTTTTTTAATTTTTAATATATATTTAATATTTCATAAATATTAAAAAGATAATTATACATTTACAAAATATTTTTATTTTATATTAATTACGAATATTGAAAATAAAAATTTTTTTAATATATATAAAATTGAAAATTATGATTAAGATATTTATAAATACAACTTATTAAATGTTAAAATATTGATTCTAAAAATAATTTTTAGTTCATTAATAAACTTATTTAATTATATTAATAAGTATAATATTTAATTAATATATATTTAATTAATTTTTTTTATAATTCACTAGGTAAACTATTGATTCATTAGTTAAACCACATCTATCCAATCCTTCAATCGAATTAAACTCGAAGCTAAGTGTGCACTACGACATGAAGGTAACACATATTACTGAACAAAAGATGCCATCCTTTTCCAAATTTTAATTGTGAAATAACATAAAAAAAAATACAATAAATATCAAAATAAAAAAGACAATAATGTTTCCCAGTATTCCTGAAAACAAGCATGGCAATGAAGGTTTGTGTATGGCACTTTCTGCCAATGATACAAGCAAATGAAAGCTTCTGCCCGCTTAAAAATAAATACAAAATTCGTTACTTTCTGAATCTTTTGGGTTGTGGTTCTTCAGTAGAACTTCTATTTCCACCAGGCTTTGCCTTCGGTCCATCAAATAGGTCAAACTTTTGCCAAGTTATGGTCTCTTCCTTTCTTGATGTGTCGAAATCATCAGAGATGTCCATATCCTCGTTTGAAGAGTTATTGACGATTGCAACTTTTTAGTTAATATATCAATATTTGTGAATGATAATTATAAAAAATTCTTAAATTTAAAATTAATAAATATACATAATTAAAAATACAAACAAATAATTTAGTGTTTCCCTATAATTTTAATCTATCTTATTTTTATTTTTTTAATTATATTTAATCATTAATTGTGAATACGTTTATGGGCTAAAAATTTTCAAATATTTACGTTTTGTTGCTCTTTTTATCCAAACATTTTAATTTTGGATAATTAAATCAAATCTTTTAAAAGTTAAAAGAAATTAAACGTCAAATTTTATTTCAAAATTTTAATATATAAATTATAATTTAGTCTATGAGATTTGATAAAATCTATAATTTAATCCTTATATTTTCAGAATCAAGCAATTTAATATCTGAGATTTGGTAAAAGCTATGACTTAATCCCTCCGATCCAATTGATTACTAATTATAACAATATTATCAAAATGCTCATAACTTTAAATATTTTCTAAGTGTGATAAATAGGAAGCCGCAAATTTTCCTACCTCAATCTAGTTGTCACAGATTACGATTGAATCAGGACCCACCTCCATCCTCCAGCCCTTCCCCAAACAAAACCAAACCATTGGAAACGCAAATATCGAAGCTTTAGGAAGATGTTTCATAAGTCAAGTAGTAATTCGTAAACTCAACTCAATCGAAAACTTTTTTGTTTTTTTGGCATAAGAATTTTTTTTTTAATTTCATTCAAAAAATTACAATTTTAATGATTAAAACATAAAAAATATATATTGAAAAACTTAAGAGAAATTTTAAACAATTCTGAAAAATTCTTGACAGGAAGAATTAATATTGGGAAGAATAATATATTCATTATACTATTTAAATATAAAGTTCAACTTAAGGGACTATATCATAAGTTTTACCAAAGTTAAAAACTAAATTATAATTTACTAAATTTTAATTTGAGTGTTAATAAAATTTCTTTGATTTTGAAATACTCGGTATAATTATCTAACATTAAAAGGCTTGTATAAAATATCAATAAATACAAATGTTTGAATTATCCAACTAATAGGCCTTGTTAATAACTAAAATGTATATAATAAATAAAATTATTTGAACTTACTAAATTTATGATCATATTATTATCATTAATCATTTATTATTATGACTTTTTAATTTTTTAATTCTTCATAAATATATATATATATATATACCCACAAAGTTATGAAATAAGGCTATAACATAACAAATAAATATTTAGTATAATTACTATTAAAAAATAATTCTATAAAATTTGAAAAAAAATTATATAAATTTAAAAGTATTTTATATCTCCATCATTAAATCTCGAAAGTTATAATAAAAAAAAATTGTGAAAATTATGAACAAGAGTTTCCACATTTACAAGTCACGTTTTTAAAATTCAAATTATTTTTACGTTTTTAATTTTCTTTTTTTTGTTTTTAATTTAGATACTGTATTTTTATTATTTATTCTATTAATAATTTTAAAAAGTAAAAAAAATATCCACAGAACGTGCAAATAAGTGCCTAGGCAGTCAAAATACACGACCAATGCACAAATATCTTACCAATGACTCCCATTATTTCCATCTAAGCCAATGGGTGAACAAACACATGAAGGTAAAACATATCACTGAACAAAAGAAGCCATCATTTTCCAAATCTGTTGATAATAAAGATTTTAATTGTGAAATGAACAAAAACCATACAATAAATATCAAAATAACAAAGCAGCAATAAGGTTTTCCTAACATTCCTGGAAACAAGCATGGTAATAAAGGTTTGTGTGAGGCCCTTTCCTCCAATGATAGTTTCTGTCAACTTAAAAATAAATACAAATTCAAATCTTTCTAAGTCTTTTAGGTTGTTTTTCTTCTGTGGAGTTTCTACTTCCGCCAGGTTCTGAGTCATTAAAGTTTTGCCCAGTCGATCCATTTCTTGATGAGTCAAAATCATCACAGAGGATGTCCATATCCTCATTTAAAGAGTTGCTGATGATTGTTTGGTTCAACTCTTCCAAGTCTTGTGAATATACAAGGCGGACTGCACACTTCCTAATTTCCAAGTCCCAATCAGATCCTGGTTGGCCCCTAAACGAAACCTTAATGCGATTAAGTTCGTTCAGTGAGTCCTTGTCAAGGTATGAGCGTCTAAAGAGCAGCCAAAGGTGATCTGACCCAATTTGGGCACAATTTTTCACTAAGCTACAGGTAGGGAACCAGGCTCTTGCGTGATTGTTGAAGAGGAACTCACCTTTTTCATTCATAAAGAAACAAGCTAGAACAACATTTTTTGGCCTATGATAGTCAGATCTTCTATAATTGAAAGAAGCTAGACGTCGAAGTCTAAAAATAGCACACATAGCAAATCCCATCAGATCACTATCATTCCAATGCGGGAGTAGATCTATACTTACTGAAGATCCCATGCTCTGATTTATGAACCATTCTGGAATTTCACTTCCAGGAAGACAAACATCAAAACTGTTTGTTGGACGAGGAAGTCCCTGTACCATGAATTATAAGACACTTAGCATGAATGTGTGTGTGTGTGTGTGTGTGTGTGTGTGTGTGTGTTAGAGAGAGAGAGAGAGAGAGAGAGAGATGGGGAAGACCTTAAGATATGTTTTCAGCCATGTCCATGCCCAAATACTGTAGTTGTGATCATCAACCAATCTATGGCAATTGAAAAGATTAAATCTTGAACGCTCCGAAGTGCTCAACTTTAGAGGATTTGGGAAATTTTCCAGCTCAATACAATCATCTGCCCCTACAAATTCTACATTTGCTGGGAGATCTGGCAGTGATTGAAGCCTTTTGCAACCCTCCAAGTGAAGGGCTTCAAGCCTTGATAGTTGACTGATGCTCACGGGTAGACTAACAAATTCATTATCACTTAAATCCAATATCTTTAACGATGATAAGGAACCAAGATCACTCGGAACTACACCTTCCGGCAAATTGCAATTGCTTAGATTTAGTAATGTCAAGGATTGCAAACTTGACAAGGAAGGCAACAACAAAGACCTGGAATCTGCACTTTTTCTTGGAAGCAGAAAGTTGCTAAGAAGAGAACTCCATGGTTTAGGTGGTTGGACTCCACATCCCCGAAAAGATAATGTCTTGAGGTTTTTCAAGAGGGCAATGGAAGATGGCATTTGCCTCATGGCCGTCCCACTGATATCAAGTTCCTCCAAGCATTCCACATTTCCCAACTTCTCTGGCAACTGATCAAGTTTTGAGCAGCCAGAAAGAGCGAGAGTTTTAAGAGAATTGGAATGACAAATGCTGCTTGGAAGACTGACAAGGTTTTTGCAATTTGATAGATTCAACAGGACAAGGCCAGTGAGATGTTCAATTGACAATGGTAGTTCTTCAATAGCAGTCCCATCTAAATACAGCTCTGATAAGTGTTCCATATTTCCTTCAATTTCAGGGAACTTTTTCAATTTAAAGCAGCCAGAGAGATTAAGAACTTGTAAAGATTGCATTTCAATGCTGATGGGAAGCGTATGAAGGCATCTGCAATCTTTCATATTTAAGATGATGAGCCATTTGAGAAGCCAAATTGATGGGTGAACTTCTACTAAACTTGTACAACCTTCAAGAATTAGTTTCTCAAGGTTTGGAGCCCCAGTGAGATCAGGGGTTCTTATTAGGGCTTCTGAATGGCTGAGATTGACAAATTTTAACCTCTCTAAAGTCTGTTGAAAAGATAAGAAAAGAAAAAGTTAGATTTTCACCTTATTCCAAGATGAAAATACAAAGAAGGGAAAGACAAACACAAGGACTATATTATCTTACTATGGTTCCATTCCACAGTTGTTTGATGCAGCTGCAAGGCATGTCCAGTTCAACAAGTTTTTCTGGTTTGAAGCATAATGGCAGAGATTTCAAAGGGTATCCATGCCAGTCAAGAAGTCTTATCTCATTAGAAAGGAAATCTAAGCCTTGGGAAAGTTGTACACTCGAGATTTTGAGGAGTCTTAGTTTGCGCATCTTTGAGAAGGCTTTGGCACCCAAGTTTACCTCATTTTGTTTAAATAAGTTGAAAGTCATCATTTCAACTGCTTCTGTTCCCTGAAAATTGAAAGCTAAGGGTGAGCTAAGAACAAAACATGAAGAGAAGCTTACAAGAATCGCATAAACATATTCCTTAATTATGTTAAATGGCACACTTAAATGTGTCATCAAAATCCACTTACTAAATTTTCAGTTAACACATGATAGACATCATCATCAACCCATAACCTGCTGCGCTTTCCTGGCTCATCGGGTGATTCTTTCCAAACAATCTTTTGCCCCATTTCTTGCAACAAATCATGCATCCACAATCTATTATTGTCAACAATAGTTACTAGGGATTTATCAATGAGAACACGAATTCCAATAGCTCCATAAAAACCAAAACTGTCAAGCAAATTCATTACATAATCTTTATCCATCCCCTTGAAAAAACATGCAACATCTAGAAATATCTTCTTTTCTGTTGGTTTTAGTCCATGGAAACTTATTTCAAGTCTATCCAAAATTTCCCTTTCAGAATCTTCTTTTAGTCTTCCCAACGCACTTACCCATTCATCTACACTTTTACCATACAAAAAGCTACCAAGAACTTCAATGGCCAATGGAAGTCCTTGAGCATATCTCACAACTTCTTTGGACAGCTCTATGAAACCTTCCACAGGATGGTCACTCTTAAACGCTTTCAAACTAAATAGTTTAAAAGCATCATCGTGATTTAATTCCTCCATCTTATACACTGCATCTACATCAAGCTGAACAAGCAAATGTGCATCTCTAGTAGTAATTATGATTCTACTTCCTGAGCCAAACAAATAATTCTTTCCAACTAAATTTTCTATTTGGTCTGGTTTATCGACATCATCAAGAACAACAAGAACCCTTTTGCGACAAAGTCTATTCCTTATCATATTGCTTCCTTTGCCAATATCCCATATTTTAACATTCTCTTCCTTCAAGATTTCACAAAGAAGCTGATTTTGGAGAACAAGTAGACCATTTCTTTCAGAAACCTCCCTAACATTGGCAAGAAAGCTGCTAGATTCAAATTGATTAGATATTCTGTCAAAAATTAATCTAGCAAGAGTTGTCTTTCCAATCCCACCCATCCCATGGATGCCTACAATGCGAACATCGTCAGACCTCACAGCTAAGCACAAATTCAGTTTCTCCAGATGATAATCTATTCCAATTAGATTCTTAGGTGGGGCTGAGAACGCATGATTCAGTCTACCAAATATATCTTCAACAATATCTCGGATCAACTTCGTTTCATGCCTTCAAAATAAAAGGAATAATTGTCAGATATTTCTAGTAATAAAAAGAGGATAAAACGCTTGATCATGTTTGGTAAAACATAATGCAAATGAAATGTCATGCATAAAAAATTCAATAGAACAATAAACCGAAAGTTATTCCATGATAGAAAGAGGAATTATTGAATGAGTTTTATATCAGAGAAATTTAATTGTGGTCAAATTGGCAAGCCAAACATTATGTAAGTTCCATTTCCCTTTATGTTTATTAGAGAAAAACCTAGAGCTACATTAACCAATTTGCTTATTTCAAATGTATATTTGCAACATTGAGCATATAATTGACAAAACTGAAAAGATTTACTATAATTGCAACTTTCAGCTAAGGTTTGGATTTTTTTAGCATTAACCCATTTGCTTATTTTGCATGTAGACTGGCCTTTCCTATCATTTTCCTGACTTCATCGATATTATAATACCTGTTATGTGAATCCCATCCAGATAGATTGGCTACCTTTGTCAGAGCAACCCTCCACTTTTTAACCTTCTCTGCATTCTTCCCAAAATCTTCCTCATGCTTAGCAAAAGCTTTCTCAAAATACCCTTTTTGTTTCCGTACATCAGAAGGATCAACATTATAGAACACTGGGAAAATTATTTGTCCCTTAGTGTTCATGCACTCAAGAATCTTGACAAGTTCATCCAAACACCAGCTTGATGAAGCATAATTTCTTGAGAAAATAACAATTGAAAACCTTGACTCTTCAATTGCTTTCAAAAGTTCTGGAGCAATTTCTTTCCCTCTCTCAAGACTTGGGTCATCCCTAAAGACAATTATTCCTTTCTGGTTTAAAGCAGCATACAGATGATCTGTGAAGCTTCTGCGGGTGTCTTCACCTCTAAAACTTAGGAACACATCATATTTGCATTGAGGACTTGAAGAAGCTGAACAAACTGAAGATGAAGCAGAAGCTATTTGGATACTCGTGGAAGCCATCAGAGCTTACAAGTGTATTTACACCAGGTGACTCTTCTCCATTACACAAGCAATTTCTCACTTTCCACATCTGATTCTTGCGTGGTGGCTGGAAACCACTATAAATTGAGCAAACTCAAATTTCATCATCTGCTTCTTGAATGCATTGCCTGTAAATAAATAATAGGAAGGGTTACTAATGCACGAAGCATCCCAAGCTTTGGAGAGGGCTGAAACCGTGACCTGTAAGTCACAAATGAAGTAACTTTACCATTAAAACCGAAGCCATCTCAAGGAGCGTAAATACCGTTGTTTTTTCTTTCTATTTTGTGCATGTGTGTGTTGATAGAATTATTCATTGTTAGTGTCATTTAAAAGAATAGATGCATAATTGAAAACACAAGGCAATGGAGATCTAGCATGGCAAATCTGATCAGCTTGGAATTCTGTGTCATTCAGGTCTCTTTGCAGCTGTGTTTCGACTACCATAGGAGGAGGAGCTGAGACGCAGACAGAGCCAGAGCTTGAGAACAAGTTAAATGATGCTAGCATGCAGGTTCTTTACTCTAATACTCAATAGCTGGTTCTTTTATAGAGACCCTTGAGTAGCTAGTGGAGATTAAAGGTTCTTTTAATCAAGTTTCAAAAGCCTTTCTGTGAATTGCAGCAGAAGATTTCTCATTTGAAACCAATCTTGAAACTATCTTGTACGACCAAAAATAAATATGGAATGGTTTGCCAATAAACTTATTAAACTCTGTCTAGATCTCAAAAGAAAGAAGAATATAATAACCAGATGCAATTGGCAATATAAAGTGATAGAAAATGATAATGCAAGAATAGATAAGCTAGCAAAAGATAAAGCTAGAAAAAACAAGTAGATAAGATAAAGTGTGGATGCAGTGCTAACCTTCAGAAAAGGAGCCAAAAGGGGAAAACAGATGAGGGTTCTGAGTCCAACTTAAAGCTCTTTAGTATTGCAGCAATTGATGGACACTCTTTTTTCTTTTTTCTTTTTTTTCTTGAATTACATACCTCTGAGATCAGTTTCAGTGCTGTAACAGATTAAAAGAAATGCTTGCCATCTCCCATTTTTCGTTTTTTTTAGGTAAGTGTTTTAGGCCAAGAGGGAGGGACAGACGCATTTACTTTTCACTGTTCTTTAGCCAGTCAAATCAACAACTGTCCCTAGCTTAAAAAATAAGCAGAAAAAGTGGTTCCAGGCTTCTAGATTCCAGGACTTTTAAGATTAGTAAAGTTTTTCTCCAATTTATCAATAATTTGTTTCACTTTGATGAAAAAAATTAAAATTATTATTGATGTCTTGTAACTGTTAAAACAGAAAACTCCATCATATAATAAACTTTGTTTTCTTTTTTTTTTTTATATTTATTTTATTATTTTTAATTTTTTTTTTATTTTTACAAAATGCGTAAATGTGATTAAAGTTAAAAAGTGGCAATAATAAAATTGATAAAAAAAAATATGGTTAAATTTGATATACTTTTAAATTTTTCATATTCACCTCTTTCTTTTTCTTTGAGTTTTTTAAGTAGCATCTCCTTTTATTTTTAATAATCTTTAAATATATATATCATTTTAGAATAAATTTATATTTCTCTTTCATCTATTTTTATTAATAGATCTAAATTTTATCTTCTTTTTTAAAAGAATTTAATGTATTATCTTTTATAAAGATATGATATTTTCTCTTTTATGAGGATTTGCTATTTTCTCCTTTATAAGAATTTATTGTTTTCTCCGCTACGAGAATCTATTTGCTTTGTTATTTAGATAAAAATATAATAATAAAAAATATAAATTTTCTTTTCATGAAAATATCGAAGTTTCATAGTTTTTAGGTCAGGCTTTATATATAGAAAGATCAAGTTTGTAAATTACTATCAAATAGAGCGTACTTCTCGTTGAATGGTCAAATCAAATATTTTATTAATATGATTAGTTACTTCAAATAAAGATAATTACTATTATATTTTGTATAAATAATTTATATTAAATTTTTTTCATGTAAAATTGCAATAGCATGAAATTTTACAGTTTAGATTTTTATTTTGTTTTCATTTAATGAAAATTCTATTTTTTAATTATTTACTAAAATAATTTATATATTTTGAAAATAAAAAATAAATAAAACTTAAACTAATAGAACAAAACTAGTAGAGATAAAACGGTTATATATATATATATATATATATATATATATATGGAGAGTTTTAAGAAATTATTATGTAATTTTGTGCGATTTTCAAGTAGAGTTTCGAAGTTAACATTTTGACTAAAAAGGTAATTCGATGTTACGCTCCGCTAGCAATAAAAGAAAATTACCTAAACGTCATTAAGGTAAATTACAGTTTCGTTCTTGATGTTTACTAAAGCCTATATATTATAGTTCCTATACTTTTAGAACCCACTTATTTTCAGTCATTAATATTTTAATAAATCTACATACTTATCCCTGCTTAGATGTATATAGACACCAAAATGTCAAGATTACTTTTTCATTTTTTTAATTATAAAATAATATGATTTAATAATAAATTTTCTAATTAAATTTTTTAGTTCAAGTATATAATATACTTATAATATTGATAAAATAAAATGATAATATTATAATTAAAATAATAAATATTATAAAATTTGGGGACTATTTTATAATAAAATTTATATTATAAATTTATAATATTATTTTGATAATTTCGATATAGTTAATGAAAACTTGGATGGAAAATTAGATGAATGGACTAATCTATAAGTTTATTTAAATGTTAAAGGCTAAACAAGTAGGTTTTAAAAATACAAACTAATTTCAATTAAGAGTAATTTGATATTATAACGATGATATACTAAATTTAACTAGCTATTGAAAATCAATAAATTATAACAATATTATTTTATATACAAAAGGTAATAGAAAATTATGGACAAAAACAAATAAATTGCAAGTATTTATAATGAAAACAAATAATATGAAGCACAAGTTAGTAAAAAAATACTAGTAGACTGATAGTCTCTTTTGATCCTAAACTTTACCTAAAATGTTACTTGGCAGCCCCACATTTAGTTGCAGCCCATTTGAATCTAAATTTTATAGTGTAATTATTTAACCACTCATCTTTACGTAAAAAATCGCTTAACACTTTCATCTTTAATTATATCATATTTCTTGAATTTTATAAAAGTATACCTATTAAACTTTGAAATCCTAATAAGAAAAACGGATGAATGTACATTGAATTAGACTATTAAAGATAATAAAATATTATTATTAAAATTTACATAATTTGTATAATTATAAGAAATAATAATAGCTGCTCTAATTCTCTCTCCTCACATCATCGAAAAACTCTATCAAATTGAGCACTGTTGATCAAAAACATGAAGATAGGGTTGAGAAGAGTTTATTGGAGCCTACATCGCATGCGTCGATAGTCAGAAACAGGCGATATGGCCACTTGAAGATCTTATTCTATTACGCATCTGCAAGAAGGAAACATGCCCTTGATGTCCACATTGTCTAATGAGATTAATATAAGTTAACATTAATGTCCATGTCAAAGCACTTGTGAGTCACCAATTACAAAGGGTTAAATGGTTACACTTTTATAAAGTCAAGTATCAAATGAAATGCAATTAAAAGTGATGGTGTCACACTTTTGTGCAAATGTTAAGGCTTAAATAGTTATAATTTCATAAAATTTAGGCGTTAAATGAGATGTAAGTAAAGGTGGAGATGCCATGTTATTTTTTTCACAAACATTAAGCGTAAAATGATGTATTCGGTAAAAACTAGTATATATATATATATATATATATATATATATATATATATATATATATAAATACAAATGAGGGGGCAAACTCTTAAATTGACATAAATACCCTTAATTTTTAATTAGATTTTAAAAAATAAATTCGCTTCTACTGGTGGCCACCCAAAGAACTCACGAGAAAAAGAATGAGAGAGGTAAAAAAAAATTTAGAGAGATGACTAGATTTGTTCGATTATTATAGTAGAATTTCAAAACTTAATAATGTTTTTTAATTTGATTTGGACTACAAAAAGAACTCTTATATAAATAAAATTCTTAATATAAACATTTTTCTTTATAATTTTGAAAAGCCACATTTTTTCACAACTTTCCTCTCCCTATAAAATATTTTTCTTTTTCATTCAATATTTATTTTTAAATAAATTAAAATACTATTTTCATATTAAATTTTAATTAAAATTTTAAAATTAATTACATTTATTAATTGATTATTATAATAGAATTTTAAAACTTATTAATACACCATAATGCTGATTAGATTACAAAAGGAACTCTTTTATATATATATATATATATATATATATATATATATATATATATATATATATATATATATATATATATATATATATATATATATTCTTTATAAAATATAATTTTGAAAAATCATGTTTTTTTTATGACTTTGCCCTTCCATATGTAAAATATATTTTTTTTCATTATTTATCTTTTTAAATAAATAATCTATTATTAACTTTATCATAATGTACCTATTCACAATTAAATATTATTTAACAATATTAAATTAAATATTAGAATATAATATTATAACTTTTTTAACGTATGAAAAAGAAAAAAAAAATATTGTCCTAGTTCTTAATTCGTTAGCATTTTTACTCATATCTTAAAGAGGTACAAAAGTGAATTCACTCTTAATATCATTTACACTAAAGAAAAAATTAAAAACATATCGAATCCATTGCTAATCAATTTAGCAATTGACGGTTGTGATAAATTTGTTATTATTAACAATCAATTTAACTACCAAAAATGGACTGCAAATAGTTACCGAAAATAGAATCGGTTAGTAAAATAATTAAAATTAAAAAAATAAAATTTTTGATTAAAAATGATTAGATACAAATAACAACCGATACATAATCAGTTACAAAAAAAAAATGGTGCCTTTAGTTTAGCAATTTCGCAATCGCTTTGTGAGTCAATTGCTATTTACAACCCATTTAATAATTGATTGTTGGTTGTTAATTTAAAAAAATTAAATTTCTACAAAATAAATAAAAATTCTCATAAATAAATTATTCTAAAAATTACTAACATAATGAAAAATTAATACTACAAAATTAATGTAAAAATATTATCAAAAAAATTATTATTATTAATAAAAAATAATAACAAAATTTGAATACAAAAATAAATTTATAAGACAAATTAGTAAAAATTGACATATATAAATTATAATAAAAAATTAAGAAAAAAATAATTAGTACTAAAAATTAGCACTACAAATAATTTACTAACAAAAAATATATGAACAAAAAGTAAATTATAACAAAAAAACAATTTAAATAAAAAGATAAAACCAAAGAAGATAAAAAAGAAATTAGATGAGAAAGAAAGAAAAAAAAGATGAAGAAGAAAGTAGATGAGAAAGAAAAAGTTGATGAAGAAGAAAATGAGAAAAAAAAAAAGATAAAAATGAAAATAGATGGAAAAAAAAAAGATATATATGATAAAGAAAATAGATTAGAAATGAAAAGATGATGAATAAAATAAATGAGAAATAAAAAGATGATAAGGAAAATAAGAGAAAAGATGAGAAAGACAGAACAAGAAAATAAATAATGGGAAAAAAAATAAGTAGTAGCTTTTACAAACAACTTAGTAATCGATTTTAGTAACCGATTGTTGGTTGTTAATTTTTTTAAAAAAATTAGGCTGAAATTTTTAGGGAAAAATTTTGTAATTAATTTGTAATTGGTTGCAAAATCAGTTATAAAATCAGTTGCTAATAGCAATCAATTCACAAATGGAATGCAAATCAAAAAATAAAATAAAAAATTAGGTTGAAATTTTTGGGGTAAAATTTTACAACCGATTCCCTATCAGATGCTGTTTTATTCAGTTGCAAAAATAAATTATTATTAGCAACTAATTCACAAATCAATTACAAATAAAAAAAAATACAAAAAGTTGAGCAAAAATCTTTAGAGAGAAAATTTAGCAACCTATTATCGGTTGCTATTAGCAAATAAGAAATCGATTGCAAATTTAAAGTATTTTAAAAAAAAGACTCTAAATTTAGCAATTGATTCGCAAATTGATTGCTATTAATAACTGACTTTTGCAGCGACTTAAATCGATTGTTAATAGCAACTTATTTTCATAACTAATTGCAAATCGGTTGCTAAATTTTAGAGCCAATTAAAATAACTCTTTAACTTAGCAATTAATTCCCTAAATTGATTGTTAGTAGCAACTAGTATAATTAAAGGCAGACGAGGCGAGCCGCCCTTCTACCAACTCGACTGATATGCCTGGCTTGGCTTTCCGAGAGGCGACACCTCATGCTGACAAGGAGTGAGGTGACACAGGCGAGAGGCCACACCTTGCTTCAATGCAACAGTAACTATTTTTTTTTTAATTTTTTAAAACAAAAACTAGTAAAACCCTAAAGCCCACTTAACTCTCTTCCTCGTGACACTCTAGGTCTCTCTCTCTCTCTCTCTCTCTCTCTCTCTCATTGTGTGTATAATTGTGATTTGATGAATGGAATTGAAAGAATTGATAATGGTTGAAGTGTTGAATTCTTGACTAATGAGTCCAGTTAGGTTAACAGGCCATAAGTTGAATTGTATTGCTCCAATTGATGTGAGACTATTAGAGATGAAATTAGGGTCATAATGCTACAATTTTGATGAAGAAATCTTGTCCAAAAACTGACCATAAGTTAGTCTAAAATTAGGTTGAATCCGGAATTGGTGCCCTGATTCTGAGGAGAATTGACCAAATGAACATTACATGTTCAAATGGTCATAACTTTGTGTAGAGAGGTCTAAATGACCTGATTTTTGATCCATTGGAAAGCTTAGACATAGTAGAGAAACTTTCATGAAGAGCAGAAGCCTAAATTTTGACCATAACCAAATCAAATTGCTAACCAAATTTAGCTCACCAAAACTGCTAGAACCCTAATTTGCACAAAAAATCTGAAAATGACCAATCCGGCCAGTTATGGCAAAAATACCATAACTTGAGCTACAAAACTCCAAATGGAGTGATTCAAAGAGGAATTAAAGTAGACACATTAAAGAACAACTTTGATGAAGAAAGTTTAGCCAAATTTCCACTGTAGATTGGTTTAATGGAATAGTAAACATTGGTGACCAAATCTGAAATTTTGGAATTAATTCTAATAGGCCTTGAATTTTAATTGACAACCAATGCCAACAAATTTGTCACCTAAAATGTGGTATGACCATGTGTTTAGAAATGGTATACCTATTAATTATGAAAAAGTCAACATTTTGAATGAATAGTAATGTGCATAATAACCATAATAACTTCAAATGCAAAGAATCTAACCTTATAAAACTTTGTAAGTAAAATTAAATATGCTAAATTTAATTATTGGATTAATTAGTAGAAATGAGTTGGAAGGATATTGAAACACTTTAAATTATGTATTTCAGTTGAAAAGGAGCCCTCTAAGAAAGGGAAAAGAGTGAACTAAGTCAAGGCAAATATAAGAGGTTTGTTTACAACAAACTTAAATTCTTAGTTTCTATTTGAAAAACTATTTGAATAAATGTTGTGAACAATTTTGGATTATTAACACTTTGAGAATTTTATTTAAGAAATAATGTATTGCCTACTTTGTAAATGAAAACTTTGAAATGGGAAATGATTTGTGATTTGTATGAACTATTTAAGTGATGTGATTTGAATTTAATTTTGAAATTACACTTGGCATGACAGTTCTATTGTATTTTTCTTCCATTTATGGAGTTGAGATTGACTTTATTCCTCCCTCTCTGGCTTGCCAGTTTGAGGTTGAGATCGAATGAGTACTCATATAGCTAGCCCCCTCTCTCATTATTTGGTTAGTGAGGTTGTAGATTGCTTTGTCATGGTGTACAACACGGCATTGATCGTGAAATTTTGTGTCATGACCTAAGTTGTGTAATTATATAGCAACACTATTGTTTACAAATTATTTGATAAATTGTTGTTAAAAATAAAAATATTGGCATCGGTTTTGTGAATTATGATTGTGAAAAATTTTGAAATTCGATTTATTGATGAATGATTATATTTTAGTGATTTTAGAAATTATTGTTGTGCACCACTTAGTACATTACTCAGCGATGTCTTTTTCTTGCTGTCGCAGATAGGGAGAAGGATAAAGCAGCAAAGTGAGCTGCTATAGCTGCAGTAAAACAAATTTTGGGATCTTTTACCGGTAAAATATTTTATACCCTTATACATTTTTTTTATGTAAATAATTTATTCATATGTATCTATAGAACCGAATGAGCAGTTGTACAATCAAAATTGTAATAATATTATTTTGTTCTCTTTTTCTTGAATTGAGAATTTTATATGTGAATTGAACTGAATTAAATGATATTGAGATTTCTTAAAAATGTGTTGGTTGAGTTTGGATGTGTTGATTTAAATGGAGTTGTGGGTATTATATGTATATTGGGAGTGTTTTTAACAGGTTTTGAAGAACTATTTTCTCAATTTCTATCCGGCACTCTGTTAAAATTTTTATAAAATTTTTGAAATCCCGAATTAATTAAAATTTGAATTCATGACATAAACTTCAATTAAAGGCTTTTTAATAATTATTCAACATTACCTTACACTTTAAAATGAATAGAAATCGGTTTAAAATCCCTTGTAGTATATTTAATGAGTTATCGATAGGCGAAGTTCGATAATTCATTAGGTATACTACGAGATTATGTTATACCTTACAGAGGAGTAAGGTGTGATAAGTTTACTTTTTCACTTGTTATTCTTGTTAATTTGATTAGTTTTACTTTTTATCTTGTTAATTAGACATTAGTTGTTGATTAGTTGTTATTTTATATGGGCATTATTAATTTATTGTTAATTTGATTATTTTACTTTTTGTTCTCGTTAATTAATTATTTAATTTATATGGGAATTGTTAATTTGTTGTTAATTAATTTACTTTTTACTTGTTATTCTGGTTAATTAGTTGTTAGTTTGATCAGTATTACATTTTTTTTCTTGTTAATTAGACATTAGTTGTTAATTAGTTGTTTATTTTATATGGGTATTATTAATTTATTGTTAATTTGATTACTTTGCTTTTCATTCTTGTTAATTAATTGTTTAACTTATTTTTTTTATTCTTGTTAATTTTTTAGTTAGATTATAGATGGGCGATAAGGGTAATACAACTAGATCTTCTACTAGCAGTAGAAGAATAAATCTAAGATGGGCACACGTAATTCAAGTTAATGAAAATAATACCAATGATCTTCAATGCATGTACTCTATGAAAGTTTATAAAGGAGGAGTTAATAGAATTAAGCAATACCTTGCTGGTGGTTACAAAAATATAATTCGGTATCCAAAATGTCTAAAAGATGTAAGGAATCAAATACAAGAACACATTATTAAAAAAGGAGAGCAGAAATCAATTATGAATATGGAAAGATGACCTGAATTTGATGATGTCGAAGTGCTGGGATTTGATGAAAATGAGAAAGAGGAAGAGTTGATGCAAGAAATTGGCAATGAAAAATGAAGGCAAATAATTAATATTAGTGGCACTGGTACTAGTGCTTTAAAAAAACCAAATTTCTACCACCACAAAACAGTAGAGGGCCTATTGACAGTTATTTTTCTCCTAAATTGGCTGTTGTGGAAAAAAAAAAATGAGGTAAACTACTATTGATGAAAATAGTCTAGCTAAGAAGGAATTAAGGGAGTGTGCTTATGTTGCCATAGCACAATGGATGTATGATGTGGGAATAGCTTTTAATGTTGTGAATTATTTTTAGCTTCGGGGAAATGATTCAAGCAATTGGAAATTATGGGAGGGAAATGAAACCTCCAATTTTTCATGAGGCTAGAGTTCGGTTACTTAACAAGAAAGTGCAGACCATAAATGTTCTTTTTGAGTCTCATAAAGAAGAATGGGAGAATTATGGATGGATAGATAGAAAAGGGAGAACCTTAATTAATTTTTTGGTTAATAGTCCAACGAGAAGCATATTTATTAAATCAGTTGATGCAAGTGATGAATTAAAGACAACGGTATTGTTGGCTAGTTTGATTGAGAAAGAATTGATGGAAATTGGTCCTAAAAAAGTAGTTCAAGTCATTACAGATAATGCATTAAATAATATTGCAATAGGTAAAATTTTTATTTAATATTTTCTATGAAAGAAAAAAAAAATCATTTTATTTTTATTATTAATGAAATGAATTTTCTACTTGTTTATGATTGGGAGAATGTTGAAAGTAAATTTTCCTTATCTATAGTGGACTCCATGTGCAGCCCATTGTATAGATTTGATGTTGGAGGATATTTTTAAGATCTGTGTTTTCAAAGAAATATTCTGTAAAGCTGTTGACCTAGGGTGATGTTGGTAGGGCAGCTGAAGTTTCTGAATCTCATTATGAATCGAGATCGGCTGCAAGATCCACACCAGTTGAAACTCCATCATTTCAAACGCCTCATCTAATGAGAGGTACATCCTCTTCGAAAGTAAATGATGATGAAGAGGAGGAAGAATTTGTGATGGCTACTGTTGAAAATGAAGATAATTTTGGAAATCTTGATGATAAGTAGTTTTAGTTGTAAGTTTTTTATGTACTTTTTGCATTTTGTTTGTTATGACTTATAACTTATTTCTATTTATTAAAGTCTGAACTTTTATAATTTACATTTTTTATTCTATGACTTATGACTTTTTTTAATTTTCTATTCATTATGTACAATTTTATAGCATCACTTTTATCTTATATATAAGCTGAAAATACAGGTATGAACTATTTCTTTTTCTAACATCTCTTATTATTATTTGTGTTATTACTTATACTATATATTTTAATTTTATAGCGTCATACTCTCACTTATATCTTATACTTAAGCTAAAAAAGCAAGTATGTACTATTTTTAATTTCTCTTATATTACATATAGACATAGTGTAAATAATGTCTTTTTTTTTTTCTTTTTAGTATGATTTTTTACTTATCAAATTAGTTAAAAGTATGAATTTTTATGTTATAAGTACACACACACATACACAAGCACACACGCGCGCGCACACACACATATATATTTATAATTTAGGCAATTAAGGTTATGGCGCCTTGCTTCAAAAAGGCACTTGCCTCACCTCTCGCCTCTCGCCTAAAACCATGGGATACTTTGTTGCCTTTTACCTTGATAACATTGGTAGCAACAGATTTTAACAACTGATTTCTTAATCGGTTGTTAATAGCAACCAATTTTAAAATACTTAACATTTTTCTAATATTAATTAATAATCGTTTAGCAACCAATTATAAAAATCTGTTATTAATAGCAATTGATTCTTGAATCGGTTGCTAAATTTTTAAAAATTAACTTTTTTAAACAAAAAAAAATCAAAATCACATGTCGGTTACAAAATTGGTTGCTAATACTAACTAGTTTCAGTGGGTTGCAAAACTTTTTTTTTTTTCAAGTGTTAAGTATTAATATATTTAATTAATAATAGAGAGATAATTTGTAAATAAAATTGTGACAAAAAAATAATGATTAATTTCTAGATATTCAATATTTACTAAAACATAAATTTTAATTTTTTTTTATCATAATTTTTATGATTTAGAAACCATCAATTATTATGAGTATTGAATTATAAAATTAATAAACATCTAAATAAAACAGTATCTATGATTTAAATATTAAAAAATATAAAATATTTTTAATAAGCTATTATAATTTTTTTATTGAATATTGATTTTATAATCTTAATTAAATTAATATTAAAATTTTAATTTTAATTTAAACAATTAAATTGAATAGTTAGCTATGTACAAATAAAATTTTTATATATTATGAATCATTTGATACACGTGTAATACACATATATTAAAGATTAGTATATACAAAAATATGAATAAAGAGGCAAATTTACAAGCTAACTAAAATATCTTTATATATTTATATTATTGACAAAAATATTAAATAATACAAATTAAAATTTTTATTTACTGCAAATTCTATTTCAAAAATATTTGTGTGTATCCTAACTGATAAGTAATTGTAATTAATATATCTCTAACTCTCCATGCGCTATCTTATAATTTAATTAAAATTATTTATATGTGATTTTTAATGCTAATATAACTCTAAGGCCACTAATATTAATGTGTGCATGACATTTGTGAACAAAGCATATGAAATTGTAGTATACTTGATCCTGTATTAACTTATTTAAACAAAGGAATGTAATTTTGAAATGGAAAGCTTTTATCATGCCAAGGTTGGTAGACATGGAGATATTGGAAACTTATTCTCACCTAATCGTGCCACCTCATCAACCTCAGTATTATTGGATTTATTTTCTAAAATGTAAGTCTAACGTGCTAAATACTTTCATCAAATTTCATCACATAGTGAAAAATATTTTAGCTTACCTATAAAAGTGTTCCAAGCAGATTGGGGTGGAGAATTCTAAGCCTTAACTAAATATCTAAGAGATGATGGAATAACCTAACGTGTTTCCTATCCATCCACACATGAACAAAATGGGTGTGCATAACAAAAACATTGCCATTGTGTTGAAACTGAATGTGTATTAATGCACCATTCATCTCTCTCCACCAAATATTGGACTTATTCATTTAAAATTGTAGTTTATACCATAGGTCATTTGCCTTCTATAAGAACCAAACCATCCAAACCATATAACATTATATTCACACACAGTCCAAATTTTGTTGAATTAAAAGTTTTTGGCTACTTATGTTATCCTTTACTCAAACCATATGTTAAGCATAAATTGGATCCCAAATCCACTTCATGTGTCTTTCTTGGTTATAGTGAGTTACACAAAGGTTATTTTATTTAAATTATCATCCTTATAAAATTTATGTCTCACGTCATGTTGTGTTTTATGAGGAGGTGTTTCCATTTGAAGACAGCCATAAAGTTGCATCATTCAGCCACCAAGACTTGTTGGAACAAATTGCCATAACCAACAATTTTATTCAGCTACTTATACTTCCTGCTAATCTCTCTATTCTAAGTAACTACTCACATCCATAAAATCCCACATCACCAAGAATTTCCTTAACCAATCATGTGATCACATCAGCCAAGCCCACCTTATCCCACATTAGTCCAAATTCATCCTAATTCGCTATCAAATACTATGTCCTCACCAACCGTTACACCTCTTCCTTATCCTTACCTAATTGTGCCACCTCACCAACCTCTATTCATATCTAACAATAACCACTGACACCCTCATCCCTTCACCTAATCACAAGGTGACAAAACCTTACCCAACCGTTCACACCTATCTGTGTTAACCTAAATTCCTTAATGGCTACACCACCTCATCCCTTATCCACACCTATCAATCCATCCACTCCATGTCATTCTAGTCCCACCCATTCTCTACAATGCACAAATCCCAATAGCCTCTCCTTTCTTATTGATTTATCAGCTTATCCCTCTACTACCATATCTCATCCTTCCTTACCTTAACTACCTAATACGAATCATGCCCACCAATCCCCTAATGTCCATCCCATGCTCACTCCTAGAAAGACAAGGAACTTGAAACCAAAAATGTTTGTTACTACCACCTTTCTTCCTCCTACTCCATCTTGTTACACTAAAGCTACTCCTAATAAATGTTGTTATGATACTATGGATGCTAAAATCATAATATTATTACAAACTAGGATATAAACTCTTGTACCTTAGTCCAATACGTAAATATTATTAAATGCAATGGGTGTATCGTGTTAAGCAAAAACCTAATGGCACTATTGACAAATACAAGGCTTGCCTAGTTACTAAGGGATCTTATCAATGTCCAGGAGTTGACTTCACTGAAACATTCTTTTTAACCACCAAATCAATAACATTGAGAGTAGTTATTTCCCTTTTTGTGTCTTGTAAATGGCATCTCAATTAATTGGATGTCTTTAATGCCTTTTTGCATGGTGATTTAAAGGATGTTGTATACATGGAATAGCCACCAGGGTATGTAGATTCTAACAAACCTTATCATGTTTGCAAATTGAACATTTCTCTCTATGGTCCTCAATAAGTACCACATTAGTGGTACTATAAAACTTAAAGATGCTCTTCTTCAACATCACTTCTAGCCATCTATTATTGATTCTTCACTGTTTATTCACAATTCAATCACCATTCAATGCTGCTATCTTGTTTATCTGGAGGACATCATTGTGACTATTAATGATGTAAAATTCATTTAACAACTCATTCATCAATGCATCGTGCCTTTATGCTAAAGGATTTTGGCGCTCTAGACTATTTTTTTAGAATAGAGGTTCAAAATCAACACAATGGATTTTTATTAACCCAAAGCAAATATATTAGTGATCTTTAACTAAAGCAAGTATGGACAATTATAATGGCATCCCTACCTCGGTGTGCCCAATTGTTAGGCTTTGTCTTACTAGTGGTGAACCTGCTTCAGATTCGCACCTCTACAGGTGTATTGTGGGAGGTCTACAGTATCCCTCCCTAATAAGGCCTGTTATTTCTAATGTTGAACATAAAGTGTCTCAATTCTTACACTCTCCTGCATGCTAACATTAAACATCAGTAAAGTGCATTTTGTGCTATCTCAAGTTCACTCAATTACACAGTCTCATGATCAGTCTTCCTAGTTATGATATTATTAATGCTTACACTGATGTTAATGAGGCTACTAATCCAAATGATTATAAATCACTTACTAATTATGTTGTATACATAGGTAGTAGGGTACAAAGAAACAACCCACAGTGGCTAAAATCATCCACTTAAGTTGAATACATGGTACTTGGTGTAACAACACAAGAAGTTACTTGGTTAAAGTCATTATTGCATGATATTGGCATTACCTTTTAGTCCTCATCAGTGTTATGGTGTGACAATGTGAGTTCTACTTATCTCTTTGCCAATCAAATTTTCTACTCTCACCAAAAACATATTGAGGTTGATTTCCCCTTTGTTCATGACAAAGTAGCTAAAAAGGAGTTATAGGTTCAATTTATTTCTTCTGAGGACCGGATTACATATCTCTTGACCAAGGCCATCTCCTAAATTCGACATGCACTTCTTTGCACCAAATTAATAATTCGACTGTTACACAATTCAAATTAATGGGGTGCATGGAAGATGTTATTGCATTAGTCTTATGATGGCATTAGTTTCCTTGCATCATTATACCATAGGTCTCTTATTGCTTGCCTAACAGTGTCCTATTCTAATGTAAACATGTATTATGCTCTTGTATATAAGTGTAATGATCCTGTTTGTTAATGAATGAAGTTCCAATGCTTACTTGATTACTCTAATATTTTTTTTTTTGAGAAACAAAAAAATGGAACTTCTAATAATTGAAGACAAAATACAAATTTTATGTACAAAATTTCATACCATTTTATTTTGCACAAGAAAATTTTAGATAAACTACTTGTATAAAATATAATAGCAACTATCTTGATTTAAATGATCTGGTCGTGATGATAGAGTATTTGAGTTGGCTATTCAGTGGGAAGCACACTCCATTTAATAGTAAACTATCATTGTTTGGCTCTATGATTACGAGCTTGATATTGAAAATATCAAGCTTTGATATCTATGCTCTTATATAGAAGCTGTAACAATCTTGTTTGTTAATGTATGAAGTTTTAATGTTTGCTTGATTACTACAGTAGATTTTTTTTTTTTTTGGAGAAAAGATGATAGAAATTCCATTAATTTAAGACAATACAAATTTTATGAACAAAATTCCATACTATTATCATTTTGCATAAAAAAATTTAAAATAAACCACTTATACAAAATATGATAGCAATTATCTTGATTTGAAGCACCTGATCATAATGATAGAGTATTTGAGTTGGCTACTTTATGGGAAGCATGCTCCACATAGTAGTAATCTACCACTCTTTAACTCTGTGGTATTTTTACAAGCTTAATCTTAAAATTATCAAACTTTAATATCCTCATTAAGAGAAAATCTATACTATCTATCATTGTATTCTTATCCAAATAGAACAACAAACCTCATAAATAAGGAAATGCCAAATCCTCATAGAATAAGGGACAAAAAATCCTCCCAAAGGAGGAAAGAAAACTAAGATGATCTAAGGGCAAACACAAATCTGTTCTAAAAGGATATAAATCTAGAGATTATTGAGAGAAACACAAAATAAATATAAAGAAAACATAAAAAGAAAAAGAGGGAAGGGCAACCACAGGTGAAAATATTCGAAGGTGGCCAAGGGTGGATTTAGAAAATTTAGTTAGTGAGGACAATATTTGTTAAGTACGCATAAGAATATATAAATAAAGGCATGTTGGACTTAGGGGTCTTAATCTATGTTTTAATGATAATAAATAATTAGTGTGCTGCTAATCTACCTTGGAAGTGTTTGTGTTAAGATTTTTGGTCCCAAATTCAAAATTATGAAATTGCTTCAAAATCAAGATTAAAAGAGAGCAAGCGATTGAAGCAAAGCTCATAAGAGACTTTACAATGTATTTTTTTTTTATTTCTTTATACCATGTGAATCTCACTTAATTAGTTGTGATTAGCTCAAGTCTAGGTATTTTTAAGAAATTTCTTAGTGTCATATTTTTGCCTATTTCTTGACCAAAGGGGGTTAAATGATTTTTCATTTTTTAAGTGATGAAAAATTAGTTTTTGAAAATGCTTTAGTTGGAGAATTTATTAAATTAACATTTTAACAATTTAAATGGATCGAAAATCCAATTTTGGGCCAAAAAGATATGTGTTTTTCAAGTGTTTTTGCATGTTTGCCTAGAATGTACTTTAGCAGCCAAAGTCAAGTTTTTAAACATAAATTTTTGGCACTCTAACTTTAACCAAAGGAAGGGACTTTTTTAGTCGAACCTGGGTTTCTAATACTTGACATAATGGGGTTTTGAGTTGTTGAATGGCTATTTTTGCATTTAATGCAACCCCAACAGTCATTTTTTTGCCAAAACTATAAATAGAGGCCATTTATGACTGGAAGAAAGTTACAACAATCTTTTATTTGAGAATTTATTGAATTTTATAGTGCTTCTACTCTTTCTCTCTTTAGAACTTGAGCCATTGTAATTAATTTCTTAAGAACTTGTTTTGAGTTATAATTTTATTATGTTTTGAGATTGAAAGAGAGGTTGTTACATGTATTTATTTTATCAAGAGTGTGCTAGAGCATGAAGTTGCTATTGTGAGAAAAGGGTTTGTAAAAGAGCAAGAGTTTTCTCTTATGGTTATTGTAAGAGGTTTGTTCTTCACCCAAAAGAGACATATAGTAGAGTTAACTCTCAAGGAAGGCCTCGAGGAGAGGACGTAGGTTTGGGATAGCTGAACGTCTAAAAATCCTTGTGTTCATTCTCCTTTACTCTTTTCCTTATACTTATTCTCAAAAATCCCTTTTAGCTTTAAAAATTTTTAATTAGCACTCAAATCACCCTCCCTTCTTGGGTTACTAAAGGGACAACAAGTGGTGTCAGTGCTAGTCTCTATTTTACAAAGATTTAACCATCTTAGAGCAAACAATGCACAACAAGGCCAATCGATGGTAAGACCTCCTTTCTTCAATGATAATGATTTTCTTTATTGAAAGAATAGAATGTATTACTTCCTCAAATTGGAAGAAGTAGGCTTATGGGATGTTGTTGAGAATGGTCCATTCACCCCAACCAAAGTGGATAGGCTTATGGGTTGTTGTTGAGAATGGTCCATTCACCCCAACCAAAGTGGTATAAGGTGTACATGTTGAGAAACCAAAGGATGAATGGAGTGATCAAGAAAAGAAAAGGGTCACTCTTAATGACAAAGCAATCCATGTTTTATTTTGTGCTCTTAGTAGAAGTAGGTACAACAAAGTGTGTATGAAGTCTATCGCAAAGGAGATTTGGGATGCTTAGGTAATTACTCATAAAGGCATAAGTCAAGTAAAGAAGAACAATATGGATTTCCTAATCTATCAATATGAGCTATTCAAGATTAAATAAGATGAAACAATTAGTCAAATGTATGATTGGTTTATGGAAATCATTGGTAGAATAAAATCCCTAAGGAAGACATTCATTAATGGAGAGCTAGTAATGAAGATACTAAGGAGTCTTCCTAAGAAGTGGCTACCAAAGGTGACTTCACTTAAGGATGCCAAGGATTTGAGCAAGGTGCAACTTGATGAATTATTATGAAATCTCATTGATTATGAGATGACACTAAAAAAGAAGCAAGTGGAGGAACCAAGCAAAGCCAATTAAGGTATCTTTCGAAAACTCAAGTGATGATCATGAGTTTAATGAGGAAGAGTTGGCATTGGAAACAACATAAATAAGGAAGATGCTCTTCCAAAACAAAAAGTTCATTCCAAAGAGGAATTTTAAGAAGGATAAGGGTGAAAGTAGTAAGAAGGATCCCATCATATGCTATGAATGCAACAAACTAGGTCACATTAGAATGGAGTGTCCCAAGTTGAAGAAGCTTTCTAAGAAGTTTAAGAAGAAGGCACTCAAAGCAACATGAGATGAATCAAATGACTCTGAAGATGAGGAGATTAATGATGGAGTTACCAACATATGCTTAATGGAAATGGAGGAAAGCTCAAATGAGGTAACTTTAAGTAATGATGTTGTTGAATTTTCTTATAATGAACTTGTTAATGCTCTTAAAGTCTTGAACGATGAACTACAGTTCAGTGATAAGAAAAACTATCTTTTGAAAAGTGAACTAGTTAGCTTAAGGATGAAAAGTGAGACCTTATCTAAGGATACTAGACTATTAGACAATGATATACAAAAATTCTTAAATGAGCTTTCTCTAGTAAATGAGAAGTTAAAAAATGAAATTCTTGAGGTAAAGACTTCTCTTTCCAAATTTGCTAAAGGGAAGGGCAAACTTCATGGCATTTTGGACTCTCAAAGGTCCCTTAGCATCAAGTCTGGACTTAGCTATAGCAAATTTGCACAAGCACCTCCTTCCAAGACTACATTTGTGAAAGCAACTAGTTCTAGCGAGCCTAGTCCTGAGTCTAACCCAAAGGTGTCTAATCATAAGAGGTAAGAGTTAAAGACATTTAGCGGTAATGCACTTTGAAAGACTGCACATCAACATCATGTTCCTAGAGAAAATGTTCATATCTATATCTAAGAAATTTGCATCTAGGCAAAACTCCTATAGGGGACATGTAATAGGCCTCACAACCATCATCACACTCATAATGCTTCATGCTTACATGCACATGATGGACACAAAAAGAATGGTCACATGAGACCATATGCATACTTTTATGCATGTAGACCAAGATTAAGAAGGTTTAATGGTTATTGTTACTATTGTGGCAAGTTTGGTCATACCAACTATACGTATGCTATTAGGAAAGTCCATCTTAGATATGGTAGAATATTTGATTTTGATGATGATTGAACTATTAAACCCTAAAAACCCAAGTAGATTTGGGTAACTAAAGTTGTTTGAATTATTTTGTGTAAGTGTGCTTGAAATCCTCAAGGCTTGAAAGTAAATGGTATTTGGATAGTGACTGTTCATGGAACACAATTGAAAATGCCAACCTCTTTATGTTCTCTTGAGAAGAATGTTGGAGGTGGGCAAGTAACCTTTGGTGACAATAGCAAAGATAAAATTATGGGGATAGGTAAGATTGGTAAGGAAAATTCTCTTATCCTTGGTAAAGTTCTTTCAGTTGATGCCTTAAAACATAATATGCTTAGTGTTAGTCAATTATGTGATAAAGGTTATAGAGTTATCTTTGAACCAAAGTCTTGTTTTATTTCTAGCATGTGTGAAAATAAAATGTTATTTGTTGGTGAAAGAGTTGAAAAATATTTATGTTATTTATTTCTAGCATGTGTGATAATAAAATGTTATTTATTGGTGAAAGAGTTGAAAAATATTTATGTTATTGATTTGCATGCTATGTCTAACAAAGATATCAAGTGCTTTGTATCAATTAGTGTTGACTCTTGGACTTGGCATAGAAGGCTTGCATATGCTAGCATGGAACTCCTTGCAAACTTGAACAAGGATGAGCTAGTTGATGGGCTTCCAAAGATCAAGTTTCAAAAAAATAAAGTGTGTGATGCATGCCAAATGGGTAAGCAAGTCAAGAGTGTATTCAAATATATTCATAAGATATCCACTTCTAGACCTCTTCAATTGCTGCATATAGACTTGTTTGGTCCTACTAGAGTAGCCAGCTTAGGTGGCACACATTGTGCATTTGTAATTATTGATGACTACTCTAGGCATACATAGGTTGCATTCCTTGCTTACAAGAATGAACATTTTGATGCTTTTGAAAGATTTTCAAAAAAGATTCAAAATGAAAAAATCAAAATAAAAAAGGTTTTTTAATTTCTTTTATTAGGAGTGATCATGGTAGAGAATTTGAAAATGAAAGATTTGAAAAATATTGTGACTCGTTAGGGATCACTCACAATTTTTCATCTCTTAAGACTCCACAACAAAATGGTATTGTTGAAAGAAAAATAGACGTCTTTTAGATATGGAGAAGATTATGTTAAATGAATGTAATTTCTCTATTTATTTTTGGGCGAAAGCCATTAATACAGCTTGTTATATTTCAAATAGAGTTTTGATTAGACCTATTTTAAAGAAAATTCCTTATGAGCTATAGAATGGAAAGAAACCTAAAGTAAGCTATTTTAGAGTATTTGGTTGCAAATGTTTCATTCTAAATACTAAGTACAATTTGGATAAGTTTGGCTCCAAAATCAATGATGGTATCTTCTTGGGGTACTCTACATCTAGTAAAGCATATAAAGTATTCAATAGGAGAACCTTAATTATTGAAGAGTCAATGCATGCTGTATTTGATGAAAGCTAATCCCTTTAGTCCTAGAAAGGATGTCTCTTATGATGATGATGTTATAAGTAATGTTAATGAGTTAACCCTTAAAGATCCTCAATCTAGTGGAGATTAAGATGAACTCAAGGAAGATCCTTTGAAGGCTTTGGGGGATGATGAGGTTGAGCTGCAAGATCAAGAAGGTCAAATAGTTCCATATCAATGAGTTCAATAAGACTTACCCAAGGATTGGACCTTCAAGAAAGATCATTTCAAGGACTAAATTATTGGCAAAACATCAAAAAGGGTAACAACTAGATCCTATCCTAGAAATATATGTAATAATCTTACATTCATTTCACAAATAGAACCTAAGTCCATAGATAAGGCCATTAGTGATGAAGCTTGGGTACTTGCCATGCAAGAAGAGCTCAACCAATTTAAAAGGAATAAGGCTTGGACCTTAGTTCCTAGGCCTACGAACCATCCATCCATAGGCACCAAATGGATGTTTAGAAATAGGATTGATGAAGATGGTAATATAACTAGGAATAATTTTAGTTTAGTAGCCAAAGGCTATAACCAATAAGAAGACATTGACTATGATGAGACCTTTGCCCCCATAGCTAAATTAGAGGCCATAAGAATTTTGCTTACATATGCATTATTTATGGATTTTAAACTTTTTCAAATAGATGTGAAAAGTGCTTTTCTTAATGGTTTTGTAGATGAGGAGGTTTATATTGTGCAACCTCCCAGTTTTGAAAATCATGAATTTCCAAATCATGTTTTCAAATTATCTAAAGCCTTATATGGTTTGAAACAAGTGCCCAAAGCTTGGTATGAAAGGCTTAGTAATTTTCTTTTACAAAATGATTTTTCAAAAGGAAAAGTTGATATGATACTTTTTGTCAAAAATTATGAAAATGACATCCTTGTAATGTAAATATATGTTGATAATATTATATTTGGTGCTACTAATTAATGTTTTTGTAAAGAGTTTTCTAACACTATGAAGAGTGAGTTTAAAATGAACATGATGGGAAAATTCAAGTTCTTCCTTGGGCTTCAAATTAAGCAAGCTAAAGATAGCATTTTCATCAACCAAGTCTAGTACACCAAAGAGTTGATCAAGGGGTTTGGGATGGAGAATAGTAAGCCAAGTAGAACTCCAATGAGCATAAACACCAAGCTTGACAAGGATAAAAAAGGAAAGTCAATTGATAAAAAGCTTTATAGAGGTATGATTTGTAGTCTTTTGTACCTCACGGCTAGTAGACCAGATATTACTTTTTTCGTTTGTTTATGTGCATGTTTTCAATCATGTACTAAAGAGTCTCATTTGCATTTTTTTAAATGCATTCTTAAATACTTGAATGGCACATTGCATTTAGGTTTATGGTATCCTAGAAATGCATCTTTTGTTTTGTGTTCTTACTCAGATGCCGACTTTGCTGGAAGCATCCTTGTTAGGAAAAGTACCTCAGGTACTTGTCAACACTTAGGACACTCTTTAGTTTCTTGGTGTAGTAAGAAACAAAACTCGGTTGCACTTTCCATTGTCGAAGTAGAATACGTGGCTGCGAATCTTTATTGTAGCCAAGTTCTTTGGAATAAGCAGTAATTAAGAGACTTTAAAGTGTCTTTTGATCACATTCCTAAATGCAATCAACTTGACTAAGAACCCCATACAATATTCTAAAATCAAGCATATAGACATAAGACATCATTTCATTCGTGATAGTGTGTTAAATGGTGATATTGTTTTTGAATTTGTTGGTACAAACAACCAACTTGCTGATATCTTTACAAAACCTTTATCTAAAGAAAGGTTTAATTTTATCGAAAGAAAGTTGTGTATGCTTGATAGCCTAGATGCTTAAGTTTGTTATGTTCTTATTGGTTAAATGTGTTCTTGTTGTGTATGTTCTCTTGACTCTCTTTGCTTAATCATTTTATTTAAGCATTTTTTTAAGGTTTTAAGTTTTCTTTCAATGTTTAAAATTTTTGTATTTAAGGTGTTTTTGTATAGTCAAAAAAAGAGTTTTTCAAATTTTTTTGCTTCAAAAGTACGCTTTTAATTATTTTGGCAGAACAGAGTTTGAAAGCCAAAACTTTATACTTCGTTAGCCCACAAATGTTTCCAATAGAAGTGGAAGTGGTAGCTGAAACCTCTTAATTCTTTTTTTTTTTTTTTTAATGGGTAGTATGCTTTGCAGCAATCGAAGTGTTTTGCTCTAGCAACTAAAATCTTTAAATTTTTTTTAAGCTTTAAGTTTCTTTAAAAAGCCTTCTTTTCACTCTTTCAAACAGAGAGCAAAACAGTAGCTGAAACCTCAAGTTTTGGTAGTCGAAACTTCTTAAACCCATTTTTTTAAATCAAACAATTTTAGTTGTGACAGTCGAAGCTGGGTTTTAAAAACCTCAAATTTCATCTTTCTTCAACACTTTGGTGGAAATCTCTTTGTCTATCTCTCACTCTCTTTGTGTCTCTCTCTCGTGCTTTCTCTCCCTCTTTTCAAAACCCTATAGAATGAAATTTTCTCACACTCTTGCTTGAAAATTCTTCCATTTGCCAAAAACATCATTCTTTCAAGGGTTTCAGTACTGCATTCAAGCTAAATTACTTCTACGGTTTCAAATTTGATTCTTAGTATTTTTTTTTTTTATTTCTCTCAACCTTTCATGACTTCTATTTAAAATTTCTTGCTATAAACTAGTGTTTATACTCATTACTTGTTTTTTTTTTTTCGGTATTAATTAGTGGTTAAGTTTGGGTTTTCATTGTTCTTTTTGGTTTTTCCTTCTTTTGAGTAAGTTTTTTTTTTTCTCAATCTCTATGTTTATACTAGTGCTAATTGATAGTCAAATCTGTTGATTCTTTTTGGATATGCATATAGGTTTGGCTATGTTTTTTAGTTTAATGGCTATAGTTTTTAAGATTATTTCCTATTCTTGCTGAAATTTGTCCTTTTTTTTGTGTGTTTTTTTTATTATTGTTGCTTGACTACTGCTATATCTTTGGCTATTGCTATATTTAAAAGCTTCTTGAAAAATTGGTTCTGTGTGAATTTGTTGATTTCTTTGTGACTGCTGGTTGGTTGAGGTTATGTTTTTCTACCTGTTATCACTTTGATGGAAAAGAAAATTGCTTTAACAAGTTTACTTTCAATTACTCTTATTTGAAGTACTTTTAATAAAATTGGTGAATGTGGTGTTAGTGAGCTATGCTAATATGAAGCATATTTTGATAAAAAATTTGCTTGGTCTATATAACATACCAATATTGATAGTTCCACAAATTGATGTATAAATATACTGTTCTGGTCTACTTGCATCTTAGTTTTGTGCTCTCTCAGTAATATGATGTTGTTTCTTATTTAAAAAACTAATCTTGCATTGGTTATGCCTATTGCTTGTACTATCTTGGTTTACTTAGTTATTTTCCCTATTCAAAATTAAACCTTTACAAATTGCTTTTTTATGCAAATTGTTTTAGATGAATTTTGTCATTTTGGTAAATTTCTCTCATATTTTAATTTTCCTTGATTTGAAAATTCATTTTTAGTGAGTTTGTGCCTTGTGATGCCCATGCTATTAGGTTGCCATAGTTCTATCTTTTAAAATTTCTCTTTTTCCACTAAATTTAGTACTTTGGAAAGCTCTTGTTTCCTAAACCTTATTGATAATATTCCTTATGTATTTATGGCTGAGTTGAGCTAAACTCTTATTATCAAGACTTGCGATCATGATTTATTGGCTTTTGAGTTATGTGTTTTGGCATGCTTATTTGTTTAAAAATCCTTTGACCTTGAGATGTTTTTATGATATTTTGACATAGATACGCATTATCTGTGTTTGCTTTATGTGTAATGTTCTTGCTTGTCTCTCTTCACCTTTTTACCTTCCTCTATGGGTCAAAAGAGGGCTTGTGATAAATGACCTAGGGGAGAATCTAGTAGAGGTCCCTAAGCCTTTGACTAATCCTGTAGTGACTAGGAACTCTAAGTAATATGCTCCTTTCTCTAGATGGCTTTTTCACCAAGGTTGACCCATTGACCCAGAGTCTGTCCCTTACTTTACCACACATAGGTTCCTACCGCCCTTTGTAACTCAAGGGTGGGATTTGCTCATCACCACACCGAGACTTATGCATGAGAACCTTGTTAGATATTTTTATGCTAATCTACACACCCTTTGTCAATCTAACCCCCATACTCTTGTCAATTTTGTGAACCATTACGAGGTTGACATTACACCTGCTATCCTAGCTGAGATCCTAAGAATACCTAACACTGGTGAGGTTGTCAGCAACACTCATCAGTGGATCAATGAGCCCTTCTCTTTTGAGGTTGATGTCATAATTGTATCTCAAGTTGACCATACTGTAAACCCTGTGTGTTTACCTATTGATCATCTTAAGGCTATCCCTAAGGTAGTTCACCACATACCTATGAGATTTTCCCCAGAGCTGGTCATAAGTCTGACCTCACCTATGCTGATATATTTTTCATGACTTGCCTTTTAGAGTAGCAACTTATAAACCTACTTGTTTTTATGATTCATACCATGACCATAGCTATTAGGTACTCTACTACTTGTCTCCCTTATGGTCATCTAATCACTAGGCTTCTTAGGGCTCTTAGGATAGACCCTAGCACTGAGGCCGTGATGACTATCCTTAGAGACTATGGTTTTTACACCATGGATACTTTATCACACATGATGCTCAGTGTCTATGTGGGTAACTATGAGCATGCCATGCAAGATAGATCCACATCTTCTTAGAGACCATAGCCTCAAAGCATAGTAGCTAGAGCATTTCTAATCAGGGCAATACAGTTATAATAGCAGTCAACCCTAATGGCATAGCTGACTAGGGCAAGTCATCTATAATAGCAGTCAACTTTCCAAGACATTTATGATGCCCTAGCTCACCTGGAGCTTAGATCTATCCAAATGGAGGATAGATTACTGTGGATTGAGGACAAACAAACTCAGCACTAGTAGCATATGGAGGAGCAGATGGCTTAGATATTCTCTCTTCTCTAGCACATGTCCTCTAAGTTTCCTCCAACAAATCTAACCAGTCCACCACCTCTATATTCCTGATCTTCTTTTTTTATTTCTTAATTAGATGATTCTTTTTGTTTATATTCTTTGCTGGTTTAGTATTTTGATGATGCCAAAAGGGGGAGATAGGTAGCTAGTGGATATCTCTTGGATGTATTTTTTTTTTAGCTAATTGATGTATAGTTAGCTAGTTCATGTACATCATTGATAGCTTTTTGGATGTTGACATCTTTTTGGATATTCTATGATATTTTGATTCTCTTGATTCATATATTGACTCTCATTGAATTGTTATTGTTTTAGCAATGCTCTTGCACTATCATGCATTTAGGACTCATGGCATCATGTCGTTGCATTCATTGAATCAAAACCCCTCTTATGTGCTCTCTTTATTTTATCTATTGAGGCATCAATTGTTTTTGAAAAGGGGAGTATACTAAAGGGTTGACGTTTTGGAGATCACATACTTCACCTGTGTTTAATTCTTTTTTTATTCACTAATTGTTTTTCATCATCAAAAAGGGGAGAGATTGTTAGATTTAGGGATCTTAATCCATGTTTTGAAGATAATAAACAATTAGTATGCTACTAATCTACATTGGAAGTATTTGTGTTAAAATTGTAGGTCCTAAATTCAAAATTATGAAATTGCTTCAAAATCAAGATTGAATGAGAGCCAGGGATAAAGCAAAGCTCATGGAAGACTCTAAAATGTATTTTTTTTTTAATTATTATTTTCTTTATACCATGTGAATCTCACTTAATTAGTTGTAATTGGCTCAAGTCTAAGTATTTCTAAAAAATTTCTTAATGTCTTATTTTTTTGCTATTTCTTGACCAAGGGGGAGTCAGATGATTTTTAATTTTTTGAGTGATGTAAAATTAGTTTTTCAAAATGCTTTAATTGGAAAATTTATTGAATTAACTTTTCAAAGATTTAAACAGATCGAAAATCTGATTTTTGGGCAAAAAGATATGCATTTTTTAAGTGTTTTTACATGTTAGTCCAAAATGGACTTCAACAGCTAAAGTCAAGTTTTTAAACATAAGTTTTTGGTCCTCCAACTTTCAATAGCCAAAGCAAGGGACTTCAGTAACCAATCATGGGTTTCTGAAACTCAATATAACAGGGTTTTGAGTGGTTGAACGCTATTTTTGTATTTAATGCATCCCCAATGGTCATTTTTTTGTCAAAACTATAAATAGTGGCTATTTATAACTAGAGAAAAGTTACAACAACCTTTCATTTCAGAATTTATTGATTTCTAATGTATTTCTACTCTTTCTCTCTCTAGAACTTGAGCCTTTGTAATTAATTTCTTGAGAGCTTATTTTGAGCTATAATTTTATTGTGTTCTAAGATTGAAAATGAGGTTATTAAGTGTATTTATCATATCAAGAGTGTGCTAGAGCATTAAGTTTCTCTTGTGAGAAAGGAGTTTGAAAAAGAGCAAGGGTTTACTCTTATGGTTATTGTTAGGGATTTGTTCTTCACTCAAAGAAGGCATATAATGGAGTTAACTCTCAAGGAGGGCCTTGAGGTGAGGACGTAGGCCTAAGATAGTCGAACCTCTTCTTTACTCTCTTCGTTGTGCTTATTCTCAAAAATTCCTCTTCCCTCCCCTCCTGGCCTCCCTCTTGGGTTGCTTAAGAGACAACAAGACACTATACTCATGTATTGAAAATAAAGTAAATATGAAAAATATCAAGAATATAAGTGTTAAAACTGATTAGAATTTTTTTATATATTTTATAAATGGTTGAATTTCAATTTTTTATTCCATATATGTTACCTAATAAGCCATTTATTATTTTTGCAATTAATTATTTGAATTTTCACAAGACCAAAAAAAAAATAATTGAGAAAAAACTAATATATGTAATAAATATAAAGATTTTATAATATGCATAGAAAAGTGTTTTTTTTTTCTTATTTAGTTTAGGGATGGATATTATTATTTATGAGATTGAACCTAGCAAAAATATATATTACAATGAATAAATTAATCTAGTTTAGTGGTAATTATAATATGCATAGAAAAGTGTTTTTTTTTCTTCTTTAGTTAGGGATAGATATTATTATTTATGAGATTGAACCTAGCAAAAATATATATTACAATGAATAAATTAATCTAATTTAGTGGTAATTCTATTTATTTTCTGATTTTTACCAGCATTCTAATTAAAATTAAAATAATAATTTTGTATGTAGTTTAAGTGCAATAAATAAACAACCGAAAAGATTAAGTGAATTATGGAGGGCAAAATTGACAAAATTAGTAAAGACAAAATTAAATGGGGAAAAATTAATAAATTTAGTAGAGGAGAAATTGTTGAATTTAGTGGAACAATATTAGAAATAAACTATCTATATAAAGGATTTCCAAGGGGCAGCAGGCAAGTGCCTCATTTCTCTCATGGTAAATCCGCCTCTATTGGTGGCCACCCAAAGAACTTACAAGGAAAAGGAGAGAGAGAGAGTTAAAAAAAAAAACTCTTATATAAATAAAATTTTTAATATAGTAGTTATGTTTTTTTTTTATAACTTTCCTCTTTCTGTAAAATATTTTTCTTTTTTTTTCAATATTTATTTTTTAAAATTAAAATACTGTTTAAATATTAAATTTTTAAAATTAATTACATTTATTAATTGGTTATTATAGTAGAATTTTAAAACTTATTAATACACCATAATGTTGATTAGATTACAAGAGGAACTCTTATAGAAATAAAACACTACATGTATAAATATTTTTTTTTTTTATAAAATATAAATTTGAAAAATCCTGTTTTTGTTCACGACTTTTCCCTTCTATATGAAAAATATTTTTTCATTATTTATTTAACAATATTAAATTAAATATTAGAAAATAATATTATAACTTAATTTTTACATATGAAAAAGAAAAAAAAAAAACATATTGTTTTAGTTCTTAATTCGTTAGAATTTTAACTCATTTCTCAAATAGGTATACAAGCACATTGAAATTCACTCTTAATATCATTTAAGTATTAACAAATTTAATTAATAATAGTAGAGATAAATATGTAAAAAAAAAAATTGAGATAAAAAATTATTCTTATTTTCTAGATATTCAATATTTACTAAAATATAAAATTTAATTTTTTAATGATAATTTTTTATGATTTAGACTCAACTCAACTCAACTCAACTAAGCCTTTATCCCAAAAATTTGGGGTCGGCTATATGGATTCGCTTTTTCCACTCTGAACGATTTTGGGTTAAATCCTCAGAAATGTGTAATGCTTCTAAGTCATGTTGTACTACTCTCCTCCAAGTTAATTTAGGTCTACCCCTTTTTTTCTTTCTATCCTCTAATCTAATGTGCTCTACTTGTCTAACTGGAGCCTCCGTATGTCTACGCTTCACATGACCAAACCACCTCAATCTCCCTTCTCTCAACTTATCTTCAATTGGCACCACTCCTACCTTTTCTCTGATACTCTCATTACGGACTTTATCTAGTCTAGTATGGCCACTCATCCACCTTAACATTCTCATCTCTGCAACTCTTATCTTAGATGCATACGACTCTTTCAGTGCCCAACACTCACTACCATATAACATAGCCGGTCGTATGGTTATATGGTAAAATTTTCCTTTTAATTTATTGGGAATCTTACGATCACATAAAACTCCTGTGGCACTTCTCCACTTCAACCATCCGGCTTTAATCCTATGACTAACATCCTCCTCACATCACCCATCTACTTGAAGGATCGAGCCTAGGTATTTAAAGTGATTGCTTTGGGACAGTACCACCCCATTCAAACTAACTCCTTCCCTATCACCAGTTTGGCCTTCACTGAACTTGCAATGCATGTATTCTGTCTTCGTTCTACTTAACTTAAAACCCTTTGACTCTAGAGTACTTCTCCAAAGTTCTAACTTCCTATTGACTCCTTCTCGTGTCTCATCTATCAAAACAATATCATCCGCAAACATCATGCACCAAGGAATACTCTCTTGTATATGTTTCGTCAGTTCATCTAAAACTAATGTAAAAAGGTAAGGGCTTATGGCTGATCCTTGGTGTAATCCAATTGAGATCGGAAAATCACTTGTGTCCCCTCCCACTGTGCGCACAATAGTAGTTGCTCCTTCATACATATCTTTCAATACTTGTATGTACCTAATAGATACCCTCTTTTGTTCTAACACATTCCATAAGATCTCTCTTGGAACACTATCATAAGCCTTCTCCAAATCAATAAAAACCATGTGTAGATCTTTCTTCACATCTCTATATTTCTCCATCAAGCTTCTAATGAGAAAAATCGCTTCCATAGTTGAACGACCGGGCATGAAACCAAATTGATTGAGAGAGATAGAAGTATCATGACGTAGTCGATGCTCCACAACTCTCTCCCACAACTTCATAGTATGGCTCATGAGTTTAATTCCCCTATAGTTTGAGCAACTCTGTATATCTCCCTTATTTTTAAAAATAGGTACTAAAATACTCTTCCTCCATTCATCAGGCATTTTCTTTGAGTTTAGAATCGTATTAAATAATTTAGTTAACCATGCCACTCCCATATCTCCCAAATACTTCCACACTTCAATTGGTATTTCATCGGGTCCACAAGCTTTACCCACTTTCATTCTCTTAAGTGCTTCCTTTACTTCTAAAGATCGAATCCTTCTAGTATAATTTACATTCTTTTCTATTGTTCTATAATCTATATTCACGCTATTACCATTTTGACTATTATTAAAGAGATCATTAAAATAATTTCTCCATCTTTCTTTAATGTCCTTATCTTTCACCAACACTTTTTCTTCTTTATCCTTAATGCACCTAACTTGATTGAGATCTTGACATTTCCTTTCTCTACTCCTTGCTAATCTATAAATATCTTTCTCCCCTTCTTTAGTTCCAAGTTTCTCATATAACTTTTCAAAGGCCTGTGCTCTTGCTTGACTAACTGCCTTTTTTGCCTCTTTCTTTGCTATCTTGTACTGTTCATATGCCTCATTATTATCACATTTAGGTAATTTCTTATACCATTCCCTTTTTCTCTTCACTGCCTTTTGTACTTTCTCATTCCACCACCATCTCTCTTTTGAGGGTGGTCCATGTCCTTTAGACTCTCCAAGTACTTTTCTAGCTATTTCTCTAATCTTTGATGCCATCTGTATCCACATATCATTGGCCTCCATATCTAGCTTCCATACTTCGGACTCGAGAAGCTCATTTTTGAACTTCACTTGCTTTACTCCTTTGAACTCCCACCACTTTGTTCGAGCTACACTATTTCTTCTAACCTTACTTGAATTGTTCCTAAACTTGACATCCAAGACCACCAACCTATGTTGACTTGTTAAAGCCTCCCATGGAATGACCTTACAATCCTTGCATAGAGCTCTATTTGTCTTCCTGGTTAAGAGGAAGTCGATTTGGCTTCTATGTTGCCCACTTTTGAAAGTCACTAAATGTGACTCTCTTTTTATAAAGTAGGTATTTGCTAGTATTAGGTCGTAATTTTTTATGATTTAGACACTATCAATTATTGTTAGCATTGAATTATACAATTAATAAACAACTAAATTGAACAGTAAAAATAATTATAATTTAAATATTAAAATATATAAAATATTTTTATTAAGTTGTAATAATTTTTTATTGAATAATGATTTCATAATATTAATTAAATTATTATTAAAATTTTAATTTTAATTTAAACAATTAAATTTAATATTTAGATATGTATAATTAAAATTTTTATATATTTATGAATCATTTGATACACTTACAATGCACATTTATTATGAATAAGGAGGCGAAATTATAAGCTAACTAAAATATCCTTATATATTTATATTATTTACAAAAATATTAGATAATACAATTAAAATTTCCATTTACTACAAATTCTATTTCACAAATATTTTTACATATCCTAACTCACAAGTAATCCTAATTAATATATTTCTAACTCTCTATACATTATCTTATAATTTAATTGAAATCTTATTTCAATTAAAATTGTTTATATGTGATTTTTGATGCTACTATAACTCTAAGGCCATGAGAATGACATTCGTGAACAAAGAATATGAATTTGTATTATACTTGGTCCTATATTAACTTATATGAACAAAGGTATATAATTTAAAAATGGAAAACTTTTATCATGCCCAGGTTGATGATAGATATAGAGATGTTGAAAGCTTACTTCTGATAGCTAACAAAGTGCAAGGCAAGAGTTGTTCAAAGGTTAAACGCTTATTGCCTATTTGGAATCTAGAATTTTGCAATAATTTAATTTAATTGATTTTTTTGTCAAATTTCATATTTAGAAAAAAAAAAAAATTTTTATTCCTTTTAAGTTTCATTTGTTTCGTGAAAAATAATTTATATATGGAAAATATTTTTCATTTTCTATGGAATTATTTTCTGTTGTTTGGTTACAATGTTGAACTAATGCTATATGTTTATTTTATACATGTACAAATCTTTTTATATTTCAATAAGATTATCAAAATTTAAAAAATAAAAAATAATTTCCTCTTTGAAAAAGATGAAGTCATTTTTCTTAAAAATCACTTAGTATTTTCTTTGAGCAAGAAAATATTTTCCATTTTATAATGATTTGGAAATAGTTTTAAAATTATTTTCTTCACAATTTTACTTGGATACAGTATATAAATAATTATATTGTATTAATTTAAATAGTCATATTTAATATTTATTATTTTTATATAAATTATAAATAAATAATTTTGAATTATATACTAATATTTGATGCACCAGCTTCAAAAAGCTAGTAATATGAAATTACTCAATTATAAGTGTAATTCACTTTCCATTGAATATGATTCCCCTCCTAGTAAAGGATAACAGTGAATCAAGAAATATAAAATAAAATTAAATCTTAAAAGTGATATAGTCATTTCATATTGTATGCATTTCATATAGTCATTTAGGTTAGATTTTATAGCTATTTTATTTTTTTATTAGTTAATTTCATTAGTTATTTAATTAGTCCTTCATACTTGTTAATTTTATGATAATTTGTAATTTTGTTTGTGTTTTATAGATAAAATGGTCTTTCTGAAGGACTAAAAAGTAATTGTACAAGTGAAAAGTAAAATCCAAGTCTAAAAGTACCAAAAATGAAGCCTAAAAATTGAAAATTTTGAAGGCTGTCGAAAGTTGCATGAGAAATTGCATAGCCTATGCAGCTTGTGTCCAGAAAAATGAAAGAATTCTCAACTTGTTGAAAGTTGCATAGCTTAGTGCATAGGTTATGCACCATCTTATTTGAGAGATTGGAAAGATATTGCAAACCTGCGGAAAGATGCATAGCCTCCTACATAGCCTATGCACTTTCATGGAAGATAAACTTAATCCTGCTGAAACATGCATAGCCTATGCACTTGCTTATGCAGCTAATCGGTAAATCTCTAAGGCCTACTAAAATGTGTATAACCTTCTGCATAGCTTATGCACCTTCACAGAAATTCTCTGAAGCTTGCCAAATCATGCATAGGGACTTGCATGGCCATGCAAACCTATCTTGATTCATTTTATCCAGTTCTAATTCTGCATAAGATGCAGCATAGGCACAGTTCTAGCCATGCATTTCCTCATTAATTGGCTAAAGTGACAATTCTTCCCACATGTGTAATGACCTCACCTTACATCATTTTTAGACCATTTTAGGGTTTTTTTTTCAAGGGATATTTAAGCATCCTTACATCACTTTTTGCTACAAGGAGAAGAAGAAGAAGAGAAAGAATTGAAGAAAAGGAGAGAGATAAAAAGAGGAAGAACACCACTTTTCATGCAGCAATTGGAATTTTAGCTCTTCCTTTTAGCTCTTCTTCATAAGATTCTTCATACTAAACATCAGGTTTTTTAGTTTTAAGTTTACCTTTTATGTTTTATTTCTTCTTCTACACAAAATCTCTAGTAATGAACATGGATTATGAGTAGTTTTCTTTGATTTTGGAGTTAAGAATGTAATATTTGAGTTATTTTTGTGGATTGAACTGGGTTAGCCTCAATTTAATAAAATTTATGAGGTTTAATCAATTTCTTGTGAGCATGCTTATTTACCTACTTGGTGAAGGGCCCAATTAAGTTATGTTCTTAATTCTTGATTAAAGGATCGAAAGGTGAAGACCAAGTGATAGATAATCAAGAAATTAGACTTAATTAGCTTAGATCTAAAAATAGACGAAGGATTAAGAGGGCTTAATAGATTGGTTAAAGAACGCAATGGGTCTTGGTTAATTTTAAACTCCATGAAATTAGCATTTAATTAACCAAAGCATTTTTTGATTCACTCGAAAGAGATTTCAAAGGATTTTAGAATTGGTCTCTGTGGGAGGGGGCGTGAGGCGAAATATCATCCATTGGAATTATATAAAATGCACCAGGTAATACCCAGGAAAGATGGTGGAGTCACAATGGTCTCACTTAAATACCACCTCCTTAGACAGCATTTCCTAGACATGCACTTCATACAATCCTAATAGAATCAAACCACTGGTAAGTACCGTCTTCCCATAACACTACCACGGTACTAAGGATTTATGCCACGAAGGCATAGATAGATAGGAGTCGCCACCCGGGTAATAACCGGGACATATTTAGTGTTTCTCCCGAGGGTCATGGATGGCAACTTACTCCTTGCAGAGTTTCCACAACCGTCATTACCATAGCCCAATGTCTAAGTTCGGGATAGTGGGTACGTAAGGGGAAGGTGTTAGGCACCCCTTACGCCTGGTCTAACCTTGTTGATTCGAGTGCCAGTCCTCTACTAATGTTTCTAGAAGTCTTGTTTATTATTCCTTTATTAAACTTTATCCTAAAAAATGCAATTCTAATCCTACACACGCAAGTAATTCACAAAAGGGTTGTTGTTTACACACAATTTTCATGCACAAGTAATTCCTATCTATAGGGTTGCTAATTATTTAAATGATATTTACCAGATGATTAAAATTAATTTATTATTAAGAATTTAATTTACAAACAAATTCAATTTTAAGTAATCCTACATTTCTATTTAACCTAATTAATTAATTTTCACCAAGTTACCCTAAGGATAATTGAACTAAGTTAATTATGTACATGTGTAATTTATTCTAATATCACATAAGGCCCAAACAATCACAACCTAATAAAGATTTCTAACATGCAAATTTATTTTACAATTACCAAGTATTAAATTAAATTCATTTACATGCTATTGTTAGTTTAATTTACAAACAAGATTAATTTTAATTTATAAAGTATTTATTTAAATTAATTACATGCAAAAGTCAGTTAAATTAAAAACAAAGTTAATTTAATTTACCAAATAAAAGTGCTATTATTACTATAATTTCATGCCAATGGTTATTCGATAAGTTTAGAGTTACTTACCTGTTGGTAAAAGCAGTTGCCATTGGGGCAACCTACCCTTAAAAAAGGGTCTTCTCTTCTAGTATGGCAATGATATCCCTGGCTTACTCCCGTTTACCTCCATATAAGCTCCGCGCAAATGCCCTCTTTGGTACTTACCTTAGGGCTACTTACCAATTTTGTTTATAATAAAAAATAAAGAAAATAAAGAAAAATAATAAAAGTACGAGAGACAGAAACTAAACATGTGCAGAGTTGTGTATCCCCTCAAATTAAACATGATTACATGATCCATATGAACATATAAAATAAATTGAAGACAAAGAACATAGAATTAAAATATTGTGTGGCATAGATCTTGAAAAGAAAACAATAAAAACTGACCTTCCAGAAATCTTGTATGAAAATCTTCTTGAAGAAAAGAAAAAAAATAAGGAAGAACTCAAAGAGTCTTGAATATCTCTAAATTTCTTATAGCTCTGAATTTTCTCTTCCTCTTTCCTCCATCCTCCTTTTCTTCCCTTCTCTAGTAGGGTATTTATAGGGTTTTGGGAGAGAGGTGTGATAGGGTTTGGAGTCTTAGGATGATAAAGTTTAGATGACTTAAACAACTACAATTGCAGAATTTGAATAAGACTGGGATATGGGTGAGGTGTTTCAACCAGTAGGAAGACAGGAAAAAATGGAAGGCACCAATAGGGAGTGAGGAAGAGGTGTGGTAGGGTTTGGAGTCTTAAGGTGATAAAGTTTAAATGACTTAAACAACTACGATTGCAGAATTCGAATAAGACTGGGATATGGGTGAGGTGTTCCAACCAATAGAAAGAGAGGGAAAGAGGGTGACACCAATAGGGAGTGAGGAAGAGAGTGGGGCCAAGGAGAAGAGAGATATTTTGTTATTTTAATTTTTAGAAAATAATTAAATGGGTCCCATTTAAAATTCCTAACTAGGCTTTCTTAGGCCCATAGAGCCCAATTAAACTTAATTAGATCCATTTAAGAACTGCCCATATTAAATTTAAATAAAATAAAATTTTATTTAAATTTAATTAAATTAATTTCCTCAAAACTTTATTATTATTTTTATTTTTTCAAGATCATGCCACGAAATTAATAATTCAGCTCCATGCCTCCAATTACATCTTACAGTCATATAATTTTTCATCATCGGGTTTTCCACGGCCTCAATGCACATACTCATCACAAAATAAGGGTCTACAGTCTCCTTTAAACCGATAAATTTCTTAGATTAGGCTAGCTAAGAAAAATCCCAAATTGACTTGAATATGAACCCTTAACTCCAGAATCATCCTTTTACAATTGTTGCTTGTTATTTTACTTTTGAGTGCTTAATTTAATCTCATTTCATCAATTTTAATTATTAATTTCTCAATTTCTTTATTTAGTCGACTATTAAATTAGTCATTGTTTTAATTTAGTTATGCATTTTCATTTCTTAAAATTCAAATTCTCAAATTTCTTTTATTTGTTTGATTAAATTGCAAATTTAGTATGGTTCATTTTACATCAAAATTTTAATTGAAAACTCAACTCTTGGTGACTTGAATGAACCGTGCACTTGCGGTAGTCTACATCAACTTTTTAGCTCCATTGCTAGGGAGTTGTTTATTTAATATTAAATTCTTGATTATTTTAGTTGTTTATAGTTTTTATTTTTTTATATTATCTTTTTACTTTGTGTTTTAATATTCTTTTTAAGTATTTTTTAATCTTTTATGAGAAGAGCTAAAAGCACAAGTGATACATCTCTATTATACAATCCTAAAATTGAGAAGTTTTGTAGAGCCAACAAGAAGAAAAACCAGAAAAAGAAAAAAAGCTTTAAGAGCAGCTGAAGTGAAAATGGAAATGGCTAAGAAAAGGTTAGAATTGGTGGTAATGGTGTAAATAATAAGAACAATGAAAATGATGCTCATGGGGAAGAAGTTATTAATGCTAATGTGCCTAGGGAAAGTATGATGCATCATGCATTCCCTCATTTTGACAATTTGAGAGAGAGCATTGCAAGACTAATAATAGATACAAATAACTATAAGATGGATTTTGGGGTACTTTAAATGATTTAGAATTCTCAGTTTGGAGGTCATCCTTCAGAAAATCCTCATAACCATCTTAAGAAGTTTGCCATGATCTGTGATATGCAAAAGTAACCAGGAATGTCTAATGATGCTGTAAGGCTTAAATTGTTTCCATTCTCTTAAAAAGATAAAGCATTGTATTGTCTTGATTCTCTGCCTTCTAATTTAATCACAAATTGGGAACATCTCATTGATGCATTTCTTGCCTAATATTTCTCACTTGGAAAAACTCAAGACTTAAGGAATCAGATGACTGCTTTTCAACTTAGAGAGTATGAGACTCTTTATGTGTCATGGATGAGATGAAAGCAGTTGGAGAGACAATGCCCACATCATGCCATTCTTAAATAGATGATTAATATGAATTTCTACACAAATGTTACTCCTACAATTAGAGGAATCATAGATGCTCAAACAGGATGTGAACTTATCATGAAGCATGAGAATGAAGCTTATGAGTTATTGGAGAAGATAGCAAAGAGCACACATTTATGGAGTAGTTTAAGAAGGAAAGCTCCAACACAAAAGAAGCAAGTAGCTGGGATGTATTAACTTGATTCATTCAACATGATCAATGTCAAATTTGATGCACTCACAAATGTGTTGGCTGTTACACTCATTTCATATAGGCATTTTAGGGTAGTTTTGCATCCATTTTGCCCTCATATTTTAGTATATTTTATGTTTTTAGTTTTATTTTATCTTATTTGTTAATTTTAGATACTTTATATTTGATTTTCGTAATTTTATTATTTTTGATAGGATTTTGTAGCAAATCGAAGATCAATGAGTGCAATAGGAAATAATTTGAAGAGATTTTAAGTTCTTTAAGCATGGAGGAAAGTTGAAGAAATTAAGCCTTGAAAGAGCAAACTAGCCGAAATTTGCTTGAGACTTTGCTTAAGGTCATGCTTAGGGTAAAGCGGCAGTACTTAAGGAGCAGCACAAGTCAAGCATGAGCAGAAGAGTCCATTCTACTCTAAGACTGCCGAGATTTGCTGAAGGTCTGCTTAACCTTAAGCAGACAGTGCGACCAAAAGCTGAAATTTGCTAAAAAGCTGCTTAGGGTTAAGCCGAACCCTAAGCAGACTGCACAGAACGTGAAAGTTGCTGCTGACTTGGATAATTTTACACCTCATTTCCTATCCACTCCTTGGCTTTTATTTACTTTTAGGGCAACTTTTAGGGACCATATAAATTCATCAATTACTAATTTTTGCCACAAGAGGAAAGGGAGGAAAGACAAAAGGAAGAAAAATTTAATAGAGAGAGAGAGAGAAAATGCCATTTCTCTTGGGGGAGGAGCTGCTGCACCAGTTTTGGAGCTCCAGAAACCAGAGACTTTGGTTCTTCCACCTGGGTTTTTCTATTTCAGTCCTCTTATCATGTTTTTCTTTACTTTTCTATCAATATTTCTTGTAAATACCATCATGAGTGAGTAAACTCTTTAGATTTCAGAGTTGGGAAACATGTTTTAGATTAATTTGAGGATTTGGACTGGGTATTTCCTTATTTTACATAAATATGAGTTTTGATTCCTTCCTTGTGTGCTTGATTTACTTGCCTAATGTTGGTACCCATTGGGTATTGTGTTAATCTTTGATTGAAAGACCGAAAGGTGAAAGTCATTGATAGGTAATCATGGATTGGAACTTAAAATCACCTAGATTTAGAAATAAACTAGGATTTTAAGAGGAATTAATTATTGGTTACAAAACTTAATGGGTTTTAAAGTAATCAAATACATACGAAAGTAGGTTTGGTTATTTTAGAATACACTTTGATTTGCTTGAAAAAGATATCAAAGGAATTTAGAATCAATTTCCTTCAAACTCTATTTTTCCCTAAAAATTGGAATGCCCAAGACAAATCCCAATTAATTTATGCATAAACCCCCAACTCTGGAATCACTTTTAGCATAATTAGACTTTCGTTTAAATTACCCATTGTTAATTTAGTTTAATTGTAAACTAGATTTAGAATTTATTTGTTGCTCTTTACCCATTTCAATTAGATTACTCAATTTACCTTGCTCATTTATATTTACCATTTATTCATTAATCATTAGCCTAAATAATCACTTCATTCATAGTTTGGTACTCAAACTGCAAATCCTCGTAGGAACGATACTTGATTCATCACTTTATTACTTGAGACGACCCGTATACTTGTGGATAAGTCACATCAAGTTTTTGGCGCCGTTGCTGGAGATTTGATTTTTGTTTGATATTGAACAATTGTTTGTTTGGTTAATTTGGGCATTTTATTTTATTTTCTTTTTACCATTTTACTTTGAGAATTTGTTTATTTTGTTTTTTAGGTGCTTTATTTTATGAGAAGGACAAAAAGTGAAGAAATCAATCTATTCTTTGACCCAGAAATAGAAAAGACAGCAAAAGCTTTAAGAGCAGAATCTAAAAGGAGAAAAGTTGAAATTAAAGCTCAACAACAACAAGAAAGAGCACAAGAGCAAGAGCAATTACAAGAAGAAATGGCCAACAACAACAATAACAACCGCTCTGTGAAGGATCATGCCTCTCCTAATCTTGGAGATTTCATGCCAAGTATCACAAGACCAAGGGTAGAAGCTAATAATTTTGAACTGAAGCCTGCACTTTGTCAAATGGTGCAACAGTCACAATTTGGAGGAAATCCAAGTGAAAGTCCACATGTGCATCTAGCACACTTTCTTGAGATCAGTGATATGTTGAAGATAAATGGAGTTTCTGATGATGCAATTCGACTCAGATTATTTCCTTTTTCTCTGAAGGACCGAGCTAGAGAGTGGTTACATTCATTGCCACCGGGTTCTATCACAACATGGGATGAACTTTCTCAAGCATTTTTGGCTCAATATTTTCCACCAAGCAAGACAGCTAAGCTAAGAAATGAGCTGACTTCTTTCAAACCTAGAGATGATGAGAGCTTGTATGAAGCATGGGAGAGGTACAAGGATTTGCAAAGGAGATGTCCACATCATGGGATTCCTAAGTGGATGCTTGTTCAACACTTCTACAATGGAGTTTCACCAGCTAGTAGGAGTACAATTGATGCATCTTCTGGAGGTGATCTTATGGAAAAATCTGAAGATGAAGCTTTTTCTGCTTTGGATAAAATTGCTTATAACAACTACCAATGGAGTTGTGAGAGGAATGAGATTAAGAAACCAGCTGGTATGTTTGAGCTTGATGCCATGAATATGATTAATGCTAAGTTTGATGCTTTGACAAGGAAGATGGATAAGCTAAGCATGAAAGTAGATTCTTCAGCTGGAGGTTCTAGTAATTTAGTAGAAGTTGGAGCTGCAAATGTCAATTGTGCAGCAGATTTTTCTGCACTTAATCAAGATTTTTCAAGTGAGCAAGTGGATTATGTGGGGAACTACAATCAAAGACCAAGTGATAACCCATTTTTTGCAACTTATGATCCAGCATGGAGAAACCACCCAAATTTCTCTTGGGGAGGTAGACAAGGGCAAAATCAGAAATTTCAGCAACCTTCTGGATATCAACAACATCAGAATTTTCAGCAGAATAGAGGTCCTCCTCCTGGAATTTCTAAACCTCAAAATGCACCTGCTCCACCTCTACCACAACAAGCACAACTAGATAAGACAGCTAGATTGGAATCTATGATTGAAACTCTACTTGTGAGCCATCAAAGTCAACAAGAAATGATTTCTTAATTAGCATCTAAAGTGGATCAAATGGCAACACACAACAAGATGTTAGAGAATCAAATAGCTCAACAAGCTAGCTCTTCAAGTAACAAAGCATTTGGGAAGCTTCCTAGCCAACCAGAAAATTCAAGGGAGCATTGCAAGGCTATTACATTGAGGAGTGGAAAAATATTGGAGAATGGAGATAAAAAGATTGAAGAGAAAATTGAAGAAGAGAAAAACAGAGAAGGAGATGAACAAACTGAAGCTGGAGTTAGAATTGGAGTTGAGAAAGAAAATTCAGTGGAAGAAAAGGGAAGTAAGAAGAGGGAAAGCAAAGAAGAAGAACCTAAATATGTTGCACCTAAAACCTACATGCCACCTTTACCATTCCCACAAAGGTTTCAGAAAGCAAAATTGGATAAACAATTTGGGAAGTTTTTGGAGGTATTGAAGTCTTTGCATGTAACTATTCCTTTCACTGATGCCTTAGCACAAATGCCTTCATATGCTAAATTTTAGAAGGAAATTTTGTCTAACAAGAAGAAATTGGAGGAATTTGAGACTGTAGCTCTCACAGAAGAAAGCAGTGCTATTTTGCAAAATAAGCTTCCACCCAAACTGAAAGATCCTAGAAGTTTCTCCATACCATGTCACATTGGGGATATTAGTATAGATAGGGCTTTGTGTGATCTTGGAGCCAGTGTTAGTCTGATGCCATTGTCTATCTATGAGAAAGTGAAGATTGGAGAAATAAAACCTACTACCATCTCACTACAGCTAGCAGATAGGTCTATTAAATTTCCAATTGGGGTGATTGAGAATGTTCCTCTGAAAGTTGGAAAATTTTTCATACCAGTGGATTTTGTGGTATTGGAAATGGAGGAGGATGTACACATTCCTATTATTCTTGGCAGACCTTTCCTTGCTACTGCTAGAGCTGTGATTGATGTGAAAAATGGGAGGCTTACATTAGAAGTTGGGGAAGAGAAAGTTGAATTTAATTTGTTTCAAGCAATGAAAAAGAAAGATGATTCAAATTCATGCTTGAGAATTGATGTGATAGATGAAGAGGTCAGAGAAGTGCTTAAAAAGCAACATCCTAAAGATCCCTTAGAAGCTTGTTTGGTTCATAACATCAAGAAAGGGGATGAGATTGAAAAAGCTGCAGAATATGCTACAATTTTGGAAGGAAATCCACCAATGCCTATGGCTGATATTGAAAAGATTGGGGACTTGAAGCAAGATACAACTTCATCATCAAAGCTTGAAAAAGGTGAAGCACCTAAGGTAGAGTTGAAACCTCTTCCAACAAATCTCAGGTATGCTTTTCTAGGCCAAAATTCTACATATCCTGTGATTGTTAGTGCTAAATTGACTGATTGTGAGGTTGAAAAATTATTGAGAGTTCTTAGAAAGCATAAAAGGATAATTGGTTATACCATTGATGATATAAAAGGAATACATCCTTCTGTGTGCATGCATAGAATTTTGTTGGAAAATGACCATAAAGCCTTTCGAGAATCACAAAGGAGATTGAATCCAAATATGAAAGAGGTTGTGAAAAAGGAGATCTTGAAATTGCTTGATGCAGGTATCATTTACCCTGTTTCTGACAGCAATTGGGTAAGTCCAGTTCATGTTATACCTAAGAAAGGGGGCATCACAGTAGTGAAAAATGAAAATGATGAACTAATACCTACAAGGACTGTAACTGGATGGAGAATGTGTATAGACTATAGGAAATTGAATAATGCTACTAGAAAGGACCATTTTCCATTACCATTTATAGATCAAATGCTTGAGAGACTAGCTCATCATTCTTATTTTTGCTATTTGGATGGCTATTCAGGGTTCTTTCAGATCCCTATTCACCCAGATGATCAGGATAAAACTACCTTCACATGTCCTTATGGTACCTTTGCATATCGAAGGATGCCATTTGGACTATGTAATGCCGCTGCTACATTTCAAAGATGTATGATGTCCATTTTTTCTGACATGATTGAGGGTATTATGGAAGTGTTCATGGATGATTTTTCTGTGTATGGTAAATCTTTTGATGAATGCTTATCTAACTTGTCTAAGGTTTTGCAGAGATGTGAAGAGTTCAATTTAGTTTTGAATTGGGAAAAGTGCCATTTTATGGTACAAGAAGGAATTGTTTTGGGGCATCTTGTGTCAAACAGGGGTGTTGAGGTGGATAAATCAAAGGTAGAAATTATTGAGAAAATGCCACCCCCAACATCTGTGAAGGGAGTGAGGAGTTTCTTGGGGCATGCTGGATTTTACAGGAGATTCATCAAGGATTTTTCTAAGATTTCTAAACCTCTTACCAATTTATTAAGTAAAGATGTGGAATTTAATTTTGATACTAATTGTATGAATGCTTTTTGCAGGATAAAGGAAGCTTTGATATCTGCTCCTATTATGCAGCCACCCGATTGGTCATTACCTTTTGAGTTAATGTGCGATGCTAGTGATTATGCCATTGGGGCTGTTTTGGGACAAAGGAGAGATAAGAAGGTGTATGCAATATACTATGCAAGTAGGACCTTAAATGATGCTCAAATAAATTACTCTACTACAGAAAAAGAGTTTTTGGCAGTGGTATTTGCAGTAGACAAATTCAGGTCCTATCTTGTGGGGTCAAAGGTAATAGTGTACATGGATCATGCAGCTATCAAGTATCTCCTTCAGAAAAAAGAGGCCAAACCTAGATTGATAAGGTGGGTGCTACTCCTTCAAGAGTTTGACTTGGAAATTAAAGACAAGAAAGGAGTAGAAAATGTGGTAGCAGATCATCTGTCTAGATTGAGGCAAGAACAAGGAGAAAATTTGGGAAAAGAGCCCCCAATAGATGATTATTTTCCTGATGAGCAACTGTTGTTAATCATGAGTGAAAAAGCCCCTTGGTATGCAGATTTTGTCAACTATCTAGTGTGTGGAATCCTTCCACCTGATCTAACATGGCAGCAAAAGAAGAAATTTCTTTTTGATGTGAAGGATTATGATTGGGAAGAGCCATTTTTATTCAAGAGATGTGGAGATGGGTTGATTAGAAGATGTTTAGCTGATGAGGAGATAGGGAATGTTATTAAAGATTGCCATTCTTCACTTTATGGGGGTCATATGAGTGTGACAAAGACTGCAGAAAAAGTTCTTCAAGCAGGGTTCTTTTGGTCACACATGTTTAAGGATGTGAGGAAGTTTGTAAATGCATGTGATAGATGTCAAAGGATGGGTAATATCTCAAAGAGAGATGAAATGCCCCTCCAAAATATATTAGAAGTGGAACTATTTGATGTGTGGGGCATTGATTTCATGGGACATTTTCCATCGTCCTTGGGACACAAATACATTTTAGTTGGAGTAGATTATGTGAGCAAATGGGTTGAAGCTATACCATCTCCAACTAATGATGTAAGAGTTGTGATTAAATTCCTTAAAAAGTTCATTTTCACAAGATTTGGAACTCCACATGCCATTATAAGTGATAGAGGTTCTCATTTCTGCAACCATCAAGTTGAAAGATTATTGCAAAAATATGGAGTGAAGCATAAGGTTGCAACACCCTACCATCCACAAACTAGTGGTCAAGTGGAGATCTCAAATAGAGAGCTGAAAAGAATTCTTGAGAAAACAGTGAATAGTTCAAGGAAAGATTGGTCACTAAAGTTAGATGATGCTCTTTGGGCCTATAGAACAGCTTTTAAAACTCCTATTGGCACCACCCCATTTAGATTGGTTTATGGGAAAGCTTGTCATTTACCTTTGGAGTTGGAACATAGAGCATATTGGGCTATAAGAACACTGAACTTTGACTTAAAAACTGCAGGAGAAAAAAGAATGCTGCAACTAAATGAACTTGAGGAGCTTAGATTGGATGCTTATGAAAATGCCAAGCTTTACAAGGAAAAAACTAAGAGATGGCATGATAAGCACATTAGAAGGAAGGAATTTCAGGAAGGAGATGTTGTTCTTCTATACAACTCTAGGTTAAGGTTATTTCCAGGAAAATTGAAGTCAAGATGGTCAGGGCCCTACACTGTTATAAAAGTATACCCCTATGGAGCTGTTGAGATAGGCAATGAAACCTCAGGGACTTTCAAAGTTAATGGACAGAGATTAAAGGATTATATTGTTGGAGAACCCACACAAAGGGATACTTAGTGATTTGGAGTGGAAGGTCAAGCTTAAGACCTTAAACAAGCGCTTCTTGGGAGGCAACCCAAGCGTATCTTTTTATAGTTTATTAATTTTCCATTTCATTTCATTTCATTTTCAATTTTCACCCTCATTAAACTCAAAAGTGACATTTGTTTATCTTTTGTAGGTCATTCATGAAGATTGGGCAAATTTACACTTGTAGCAAAAAGAAAAGAATCGAAAGGAAGCAAGTATGAGCAACATTCTGCACCTTATCCAGAGCTTGTGAACAGCAACACCTTTAAACTTGTGCTAAATTGCTAATATTGCAATCTACTTGATAGCACATGTTTGATTTTGTGTTTTGTGTAAATTCTGTGAAATGCAACTTGAATGAGGATCAATTTTGATATTTAGGACTGATGTGAGCTTTATTGAAGTGCAAAAATAGTGTTTGTTGAGTTTCACCTTTTAGTGTATATATAATTTTGTAGTCTGATAGGAATTTGCATGTTTTTGTTTGAATTGCTGCTAGTTTTTACATTCTGCAGATTTTAGTTACTGTTTATGCTACTGTTCATGCTGCTTAAAAGGTCAATTTCTATATCTTTTCTGTAATTTTTGATTGATTGGAACTTGTCTCAAATGCTGCTGAAATGTACTTTTGGTATAAGATCAGAAAGGAGACCATTTCATTAAGTGTGCACAAAGGTAGTCAAAATTGATGCTTTAATTGAAAGATGCTTGCATGAGCTAAATGAAAATATATTGTGTTTGATGAGTTCTAAGAGATGATGAACTTAAATCCCTCAATTTTATGGTGTTTGTGTGTATTTGGTAATTGCTAAGGGTCATGACAGCATTCCATAGCATTTAGACTGTTTTTGGTAAGCAAAACCACAATTTTTCCCAAAACCTGCCGAAACTTGCTGATGACGTTACTTGTCAAGCAGAGTCTTAATCAAATTCTGCTGAACCTTATGCTTAACCCCAAGCATGGCCCATAATACCACATGTCTGCCCCACATTTTAAAAAGCCCAAAACTTCCGCCATTTTATAAAAGCCTCGCCCTCACTCTCGATAAACCTCGCCGACTCCCTACCCAAGCCATTTTTTCCGGCAAATTTTTACGGGAAGCTGAAAGGTTTCTTGCTTCTCATTAAATGGTGAGAACTAAAATGTGGTCTACCCACAAACCCAAACCCAACAGATTTCGACATTCTATCAAATCGAAAATGGGTATTCCGTCCTCCTTTCCCACAAACCCTAACCCCAGTCCCAGTCCGCCGCTCCCTCAATCGCCACCACCACAAACACCGCCGCTACCTCAATCACCACCGCCTCAATCACCACCCCCAAGCCAAACGCCAACCCTCATTCCGCCAACTCCCCTCTCGTCGCAAACTGAACCGCAACATGAAACACTAATTTTCGACACTCATTCCCCAGAACCAGTGCTTGAGCCTGCGCCTACTCAAACGAAAACCAAAGGCAAAACTAAAAAGGCTGCAGGTAGACCCAAGAAAACCCCTGTCGGAAAACGGAAACGAGTACCCTCTGTTCCTTTCGACCTAAATTCTCCACCTCAGCCGTCCTCTAAACCAGTCAGTAAAAGGACTAGGTCCTCCTCGTAAACTCCAGTACCAGCGGTCCAAACACCAGTACCTCAGTCTCCCTTACACTCTCCAGCACCTGCGTCATCTGCCGATAATATAGAGGAGGTAATTTCTCCATTACCTTGGGCTTTTAAGGATATGGATATGAAAAATGCCTATGAGAAATTAGTTTCTAAACCTATTCTGGCAAACAAGTATATGGATGAGCAGATTTTGAAAGAATTAGGCGTTTATGACTCTGTATTTGCCTATTTGGATGCTATTAGCTGGACTGATTTTGCTAAGATTAGGGAACCAATGTACAAGGATTTGACCTTGGAATTTTTGAGTTCCTTAAGGCTGAATTTCAAACCAACAGTGCCTGAACATAAAGATGTGATATATTTTCGATGTGCTGGAATTGATAGGGAGTTAGACATGGATGTTATGAATGCAATTTTTGGTTTTCAGGGTTCGGGGTATAAAAATATTGAGTGGCAGTAAACTGTTTATGACCCTGTTCAATTCTGGAAAGATATTGCACCTTTTGGGGGTTATTATAGACAGAGGACTGCAAAAGCCTCTAGGATATTTGATCATGTGTTGAAATACCTCCATAGGTTCATTTCTTACACTGTTTTAGGAAGGGGACACGATATGATTGTGGGTCTTTGGAGACTTATTTTTCTTGTGGTGCATGAAGGAGAGAAAACAAGTAAGCACAGCCCATTTCATAGCTACTCATTAGCACCAAATTGTCACGAAGCATACTAAAGGTAGTATAGTTTTTGGGGGGTATATAACTGCTATAGCAAACTCATTTAGCTTTGATGCTAGTCTATACAAGTTGCTGCCAGTTTCTGGTGAATCATATATAGATAGCACAATGTTGCTGCACATGGATGTTTATGAGAAAGTAGGCCATACCTATACTCTGTTACAGCAGCATCCTGAAACCACTGGTACTGCAGATCCCACTACCTTTACACCAGCAGAACCACAACCAACCACTACCCCACAGTTTTCAGCAGACATTTTGTCCCTCTTAAGATCCTTGGAATCCAGAATAGCAAGTTTCACTGTCCAACCATTTGTTCCCTCACCTGACACCACAGAAATCCTTGCTACCTTGAAGAGCTTAGAAGTCAAAATTGATACCATGGGTTAGCAGCAGGTTAACCAAACAAAGAAGCTAGAAAAGAAACTTAAAAAGAGATTTTTATCTCTTAAAAAGAAACAGAAGCAGCATCAACTGCAAATGTTGGAACTTTACAACAAACTGGCCCAATCTTACAACAATTTATATCATTGGGGCCAAGACATGTTCCAAGAAATGAAAGACCTCACAGAAAATTTGGAAACTGCTTCTGAAGCTTCAGATCACAATGAACCTACTGCAGAACCTGAAGCAGATCCTGATGCAGCAACAAAGCCTTGACAGCAGAGCTTGACCAGTAGCAATAGTTCTACTTTCTGTTTTGGGTTTATTTTGTAATCTGTTTATTTTAATTTTCAAACTTTGGTAATAGTTGTAATACTTTGGTAATTAGTTTTTATGATTATACTTGCACTTCTTTCCTTTACTTTACTTTATTTTATTTTATTTTCTGCTATGCACATAGTTACTCTGTGAATGCTTTTTGGTTTAATTTTTGATTTAAATGTTAGATTTTATTTCTTTACACTTTTTCATTTTCTTGCACATTATTTTTACACTCTATCTTTTTCTTCAATCCTAATTTTGTTGACATTGATGAGTTACACAAATTTTCTTTGAGCCGCATCTGTTTCACATCATTTGGAGGTAACATCTTACCCTTTTATCATTTATGCTTATGGTATGTTGCCAATGCTTATGCTTTCGCTTTACCCTACGCAACAGGTTAAGCAATATCTTAACTAGTGTAAATTCATACATTTGGGATTCTTTTTCACATTTTTCTCTCTAAAGCTTCATTGTTAATATCATCTTGAGCTAATATTGATTTAATCCCCAATTGTATAAATTGAGCAATTCACACAATTTTGCCCATCTTTGCATTCATTTTAAACATTGAGGACAATGTTTCATTTGAGTTTGGGGGTGAGGGCAAAATTTTTGCAAAATTTTTAAAATTTTCATTCATTCATTTATTGCATTTCATTCATTCATATATAGATAATTCATACACTTATACATATACCACACACATGTCTATACTCATACACATACATTTGCATATAGCTTTCATATAGATTACACTTAATTTTAATTTGATTTATGCATTCATTTTAGGATCATGCATATCATAAAAATAAATTTTTACCTTGTCCTTAGAGGATTGAGAATTACTTTGAAGAGCAATTAAGCTTACTTTTAGAAGGGTTTGATGGATTGAAAGTTCTAGATAGGTGCAAAGTTATTAGATTCTTGCTTTAGTGTATATCTTCTTAGCCAAGGGCCACCCAATCAATTGCATTGACTTTGAGTGCTTAGAGAAAACTCTAGGGTGAGAAGTAGCTAATTGATGTCTCACCAATCCTAGGACAATCTTTCTAAACCTTTCAAGGCGAAATCATAGCATGCACTTGAAAAAGAAATGATCTAGGCATTCTTTGAATTTTAAATCCATATTTTAGCCTTAGCCAACCTCACTTAAAAATTTCCCTTTGGAACCAATTTGAGTCTACATTTATCCCTCTTATTCCTTTGGAGCCCACATTAATGCCTAGCCATAAACCCAAATACTTACCTACCCTCCATGAGAATAATTCTTTGAGTGATAGATACACTTTTAAAATAATAATAATAATAATAATAATAATAATAATAATAATAATAATAATAATAATAATAATAATAATAATAATAATAATAATAATTAGTTGGGAGAAGTGACTAAAAAAAAAAAAAAAAAAGCTAGCAAATTCAATTATGGTATGTAAAATAATTCACCACCCAAGTACACAAAGAAATGAGTTTGGGGGTGAATTGAAAAGAACAATTATAATTCAAAGTCAATGTCATTTATGTAGTCTCTCCAAAAGCTTCAAAATTATATGCTAGCATTGGTGAATAGTTGTAAAGTTCCTTCTCCCATTTGATTTAAAAATAAAATAAAATAAAATAAAATAAAATATATATTTTGTGTATCTTGATCTTTTAATAATTTGATTATTCTCATATTTTGTTACCTTTATCCTTTCCTTGTTAACCACATTATCACCCCCTTGGCCCCATTACAACCCTTGAAAGTCCTTTTGATCTTTTGATAGTGTTTTGCTACATTAGTGGAGATTGGAATAGGAGAATTGCCTATGGGATTGGGATATCATTAATCCATTCATTTACTTCCATCATTATTTGAGACACTTTAGTTTATGGATTACCCTATAGTCTATTTAGGCATGATTATTCTTTGTGAATTGATTAGTTTGGGTTTGATGATATGGATAATTGACCCAAGGCTAAGCGGTGATAACTTTGGTAAGGATTGAATTCTTTGCATCTTGAAAGTGGGTATATGGTGAGTTGGAGGTTAAAGGTAAGCTCGAGAGTTCGGGTAAGTAATTTTCATAAATTTAAGGTCAGGTGCCCCAAATTGCATTAATTGTTTTTAATTTGCTTGAGGACAAGCAAAGGTTTGAGTTTGGGGGAATTTGTTACACTCATTTCATATAGGCATTTTAGGGTAGTTTTGCATCCATTTTGCCCTCATATTTTAGTATATTTTATGTTTTTAGCTTTATTTTATCTTATTTGTTAATTTTAGATACTTTATATTTGATTTTCGTAATTTTGTTGTTTTTGATAGGATTTTGTAGCAAATCGAAGATCAATGAGTGCAATAGGAAATAATTTGAAGAGATTTGAAGTTCTTTAAGCATGGAGGAAAGTTGAAGAAATTAAGCCTTGAAAGAGCAAACTAGCCGAAATTTGCTTGAGACTTTGCTTAAGGTCATGCTTAGGGTAAAGCGGCAGTACTTAAGGGGCAGCACAAGTCAAGCATGAGCAGAAGAGTCCATTCTACTCTAAGACTGCCGAGATTTGCTGAAGGTCTGCTTAACCTTAAGCAGACAGTGCGACCAGAAGCTAAAATTTGCTAAAAAGCTGCTTAGGGTTAAGCCGAACCCTAAGCAGACTGCACAGAACGTGAAAGTTGCTGCTGACTTGGATAATTTTACACCTCATTTCCTATCCACTCCTTGGCTTTTATTTACTTTTAGGGCAACTTTTAGGGACCATATAAATTCATCATTTCCTAATTTTTTCCACAAGAGGAAAGGAAGGAAAGACAAAAGGAAGAAAAATTTAATAGAGAGAGAGAGAGAGAAGACGCCATTACTCTTGGGGGAGGAGCTGCTGCACCAGTTTTGGAGCTCCAGAAACCAGAGACTTTGGTTCTTCCACCTGGGTTTTTCTATTTCAGTCCTCTTATCATGTTTTTCTTTACTTTTCCATCAATATTTCTTGTAAATACCATCATGAGTGAGTAAACTCTTTAGATTTCAGAGTTGGGAAACATGTTTTAGATTAATTTGAGGATTTGGACTGGGTATTTCCTTATTTTACATAAATATGAGTTTTGATTCCTTCCTTGTGTGCTTGATTTACTTGCCTAATGTTGGTACCCATTGGGTATTGTGTTAATCTTTGATTGAAGGACCGAAAGGTGAAAGTCATTGATAGGTAATCATGGATTGGAACTTAAAATCACCTAGATTTAGAAATAAACTAGGATTTTAAGAGGAATTAATTATTGGTTACAAAACTTAATGGGTTTTAAAGTAATCAAATACATACGAAAGTAGGTTTGGTTATTTTAGAATACACTTTGATTTGCTTGAAAAAGATATCAAAGGAATTTAGAATCAATTTCCTTCAAACTCTATTTTTCCTTAAAAATTGGAATGCCCAAAACAAATCCCAATTAATTTATGCATAAACCCCCAACTCTGGAATCACTTTTAGCATAATTAGACTTTCGTTTAAATTACCCATTATTAATTTAGTTTAATTGCAAACTAGATTTAGAATTTATTTATTGCTCTTTACCGATTTCAATTAGATTACTCAATTTACCTTGCTCATTTATATTTACCATTTATTCATTAATCATTAGCCTAAATAATCGCTTCATTCATAGTTTGGTACTCAAAATGCAAATCCTCGTGGGAATGATACTTGATTCATCACTTTATTACTTGAGACGACCCATATACTTGCGGATAAGTCACATCACTGGCAAAGAAGATGGAAGATCTAAGTAAGCTAGTCAGTTCATCATCATCTTCTGGAAGTTCTCAACAATTTGCTTATGTAGAAGGAATAATGAGTTGTGGAGTAGATTATCCTTCATATGACAATGAATCTTCTAGTGAATAAATTTCTTATTTTACGAATTATGGGCAAAAACATATGGGAAATCCTTACTCTCAAACATAAAATCCAGCTTGGAAAAACCACCCTAATTTTTCACGGGGGAATCAACAAAACCAAGTTCCTAAGAGTTTTCCATAACCTCAATAATAAGGGCATTAATATTAGTAGCCTAGGTAACCACCACCTGGTTTTTAATAAAGGAATACAAATCATGTATCTCCACTTAGACAGTAAGAACAAGGTTCTACCACAAAGGCTTTGCTACAATAAATTCTTGCAATCAAATTAAGCATGATGAAGAGATGAGAGAGGTGAAGGCAAGGCTAGAATAGATGCAAACACATAATAGCATGCTGGAAAATCAGATTGTACAACAAGCAAGCTCTTCAGGTACCAAATCTATGGGGAAACTTCCTAGTCAGACGGAAAACCCAAGGGAGCAATACCATGCCATTACACTGAGAAGTAGTAAAATAGTGCATAATGGTAAGAGTGAAAAGGGTGAGAAGAGAAAAAAATGAGGAAGATGCTGAGAAAAGTGAAAAATAAAAGAGTGAAAAGGAAGAGAGTACAAAAAAAAGTAAAGAAGAGAGTAAAAAAAAGAAAAGAGAAGAAATACATAACTCTAGAGCCTTATAAGCCACAACTTCTTTTTCTACAAAGGTTTCAAAAAGCCAGATTGGATAAGCAATTTGGGAAGTTCTTAGAAGTTTTGAAGAAGCTATACATTAATGTGCCTTTTATTGATGCTCTTTCCCAAATGCCCTCTTATGCTAAGTTTCTGAAAGAAATTCTCTCAAATAAGAGGAAACTTAAAGATCATGAGACTGTAGCCTTTACAGAGGAATGCAGTGCCATCCTTCAAAGGAAACTTCCTCCAAAGCTCAAAGATCCAGGGAGTTTTTCAATTCCATACCATATTGGAGAATCATTTTCTACAAAAGCTTTATGTGATTTAGGGGCTAGTGTCAGCCTTATGCCCCTCTCCATATATAAAAAGCTCAACATGAGAGATCTTAAGCCAGTGCACATTTTTCTTTCTCTTTAATTAGTAGACAGATCTATTAAATATCCATAAGGGATGTTGGATAATATACCACTGAAGGTTGGAAATTTCTACATTCTAGTTGACTTTGTCATTTTAGACATGGAAGAGGATTCTAACATCTCAATAATTTTAGAGAGGCCTTTCCTAGATACAGTAGGAGCATTGATTGACGTTAATGGTGAAAAGCTCACTCTTAGAGTTAGAGAGATCAGTTAGTCTTCAATATTGGCAATGCCAAGAAGAATCAACATCAAGATGCAGACTCTTGCTTGAGATTGATATAGTTAAAAAGTACTTTAGAAAGAGTAATCCAAAGGCTTTTATTGAAAATTGTCTTATTCATGAAAGGAGTATCAACGATGAAAAACCAAAAGTTGTAGCCTTTGTACAACATTTCAAGAGTAATCCACCTTGTCCAATGGCACCAATTTTTCAAATTGAGCAACTGGAGAAAAGTAAAGTCACGCAATCATCTCTCAAAGAAAAAAGATGCACAAAGGTTGTCCAAAAAGAAATGGCTAGATTTTTAAACAAAGCAACAGGGATCTTCTTATGCGATGGAAAAAAGATGAAGTATATATTCATTGAAACACCTGTTGAGAATAGAGGCAGCAATTTCCAATTCCAGCTACCATGAAACATGACAAGGGATAAGCTAATGACCTTAACTTAGTGCTCTTGGGAGGCACCCCAAGTTTTTTTGTCTTGTTTTGGTTAATTTTATTTTATTTTGTTTTAATTTTTTTCTATTTGTTTTGTTTTCAATCACCCATAAATTCAATTTTTGATAATTGTCTCATTCTATCTTGCACAAATGCTTATAAGATGGAAAATGCAAAATTGCAGATTGAGAGAGTTTTCTATTCTTTTAATATGTGCTTATTAGGTTTCATAATTGATTTGGCTCTAAATTTGATTTGTACTTATTATGCAGTAAATTTGGACAAATTGACAAGGAGAAAGTTGCTATTGCAACTTACATTCTTTATATTAGGACAACATTTAAAGGAGTTCATCTCTTTTTTTTTTTTTTTTTTTTTGATAAGTGGTTGAGGTAATGTTACAAATTTATTTCCTTAATGTTGATTTTGATGTGAGATATGTGTTTGAGTTGAGGAAATGAATGATTGATTTATTTATTGTTAATAGAGTTGATGTGTCACACCATCTTCTCTAACTAGGAAATGAAATAAAATTATACACAGCTAACAGTTTACCTTTAAAAAATCTCAAAGTAAACATAAAGACCTTTAATAGGATATAGATTCATCAAACAATCAATTGAACTAAAATAAATCAACTTCTATTAGGGAAATTAATAATTTTTATTTTGGTATTAACTAGTCAAAGATCAAAATTCACCTTCAAACATGTTGCTAGTCACATATTGTACATATAATTAAAATGAAAATTATGGACTATAATACATAAGTTGTTGATACTTATTTTGGAAAATAAATCAACTTCTATTAGGGACATTAATAATTTTTATTTTGGTATTAACTAGTCAAAGATCAAAATTCACCTTCAAACATGTTGCTAGTCACATATTGCACATATAATTAAAATGAAAATTATGGACTATAATACATAAGTTGTTGATACTTATTTTGGATCGGACCCAAAGGCTGCCTACGTATCTCTTATGGAGGATCAGGTCTACGTAGCTCTTAAATACTCCTAATTATAACTCCCACCAAAATTTTAAGACTTTTCAGATATTGCCAAAAATTTGGTAGCATCTTCCCTAAAAATTAGATATTACCCCCCATTAAAACAAGCTTCAGATTTTCACACACACACATATATATACACACACTGTGGTGTTTACTAAACAATCCAAAACGTAAATTCAAATCAAATTATCCTTTTGAGGCTTGCATAAAATTATATATATAAAAACTTCTCCACACTATACACTTCTACTCTAAGCCCAACAATAATTAAACTAACAAAAACTGTAGTCCATATGTAGAGTTCAACACTTGTCAACATTGATATTGGAAAGTAAACAATTTCAATAGGTTACACAACTGGCAAATAATTTCCAAGAACAATAGATTAAATTGTTCATTTTATTTTGATTGATTTGGGAATATGGAGTGCTAATCTAATTTCTACTTTTACAAAGAAATTCACATTCAAGGCAAATCATTGTATATATGGGTACATTGTACAAAAATGAGAAATAAGGAGATAGTAAGATGTTAAAAGCAATCAAATTTCACCCAACTAATTACCAAGGACTGAAGGCACATAGTAAGAATATAAAATGTTTAATGTTTACATGGATAGAAACATAAACTGCTCAAACTAAGTCATAAGGTTCCACACCTTTATGGCAATTCTTAACCTAAAGTAATAAGTACAATATCTTGGTTTTAGGTCTTTGCATTAATATGGAAAGTAACCCAAGTACATCCCCCAATGCATTTAAATTAATTTTCATCCCAAGAGTGTAACTTGGGATGAAAATTAAGAAGCAAATCACTTACTACACAAGCTTATAAATTTTAGTCGAGGTGCACAAATAAGCAACATTTACAAATAAACACATAACTGTATCCTTATTCTACTATACTTTCCTATTTTTGAAGGCACTGAGAAAGATTGAATTAGAGATTTTAATTCTTTTTTTTTTTATGATTTAAGAAAATATATTTAGGAGTGGATTTAAATTCAATCAACATATGAACAACTAAAAGAATAACTAAAAGAACAAAAGGACTATCAAATCCCATTGAACATCAACTAATGACAAGACCTAAAAAGCATTAGTTAGATAAAGACAATATGAAGATAAAAAAGAATAAGATCACATCATGATTTCATGATTGATATTCAAAACAATAATATAATCCGTTTCAATAGTTAGTTTAGCATAATTCTAAAATCAAATCATATTATAAATTACAGCTTCATTGAAGAATTTGTGTAACTTCAAATTGGAAGTGAACCAACAAGTTTTAGAATGAAAAGAGCACAAAATTATGAACTAAAATAGAATCCCACAAGCACAACATCAAAATAGAGTATAACATCATCTAGACAAATGTAATTAGGGAAATTGAAACTACCTAAAATTATTTTGAGCAATTACCAAACATACAAGTACTCTATTAATTGACTAGCTGAAGGGAGAGGTTGATGTTCTCATTAGCTATCACATCCCCTACATATCACTACATCACTAAGACCTAATGGACACCCATCTAGAACTCTAAGCCCAAAATCAATGAATCCTTCCTCACCTTAGATTCCTAGCCCTAGAACCCTTGAATCATCCACAAATGCAATGCTCCCACTTGACTTGCAAGTAGTATAATCATAAAAGAAATAGCTATAATGTCATCTCCCTCTCTCTTCATATTCTTTGATGCTTAACTTCACACTATTTTAGGTTAAAGAGTTTAAAGGATGGCTCTTTGAGAGTAAGGAAGGAAGTGGGTTTGGTTATTGGTGTGAGCTGTACCAAACACCTAACCAAGGAAAGACATTTTGATCTGCTCCCTCATAATTGACTGCTGGCTATGATTAGGGCAATGGAAGGATTCAATAGCAGCTGAAAAAGGCAAGAAAAGCTATAAATGTGGCTTTAAAAAGGATTGAAATTGTCAAAATTTGATGGGCACAAAAGTGGTAGCTCTTCCTTTTTCCAAGGACTATTGTGAGGAGAAGATGGTGGTTAGGTTTTTCAAGTGTAGGGCTGTTATAAACAATGAAAAGTGTTCATAAAGTAGGGATTTGGATAGAATTTTTATTTTATTTTATTTTTTAGATTTCCCTCTGCTCTCTCTCTCTCTCTCTCTCTCTCTCTTTTTTTTTTTTTTTTTTTTTTTTGTGCGTCCATCCGATGCCCTCTCCCTTGTTTCTAGACTCTTAACTTTCTCTTCATTTCTTTTTCTTTTTTTTTTTTCTTTTTATAGAGATTTTAAAAATATCTCATTTTATTATTATTTTATCCAAAGAAATAGGGGTGTTACATGATGAGAGCATTTTAAGAATTGTTGGGTTTCGAATCAGATTTTAGGAATGCATATTTTTTGTTCTTCATTCTAATTTGGTGAATTTTTGGGTTTTGGAGTATGCACTTTGACTTAGAATGAGTTGGAATTATTTGAGATGGTTTTTAGTATTTTAATGTTGCCTATTAAGTGTAAAAATTGAGAATTCTACAGAATTATAGTTAATATTTCTGTAGCATTTATTATTCATAGAGTAAATTCTATAGAATTTACTATTCATAGCAGAATTTGGTGATTTTACTTAGCACAAATAGTATATTTGTTCATATTTTGTCTTAGTTTTGGCGTTAATGAAGTTCATGCAATTGATATTTTTCATTTCAATTGAGTTTTAGACACCAACAATTATTTTGGAATGAATTTTTAAGTTTGTAGCACTGTTTATACCTTTTCATTCATTCAGTTGAAAACTACATAGCTTGGTGCACAACTTATGCAGTTTTACTGCTACAGGGCTAATTCTATTGAAAATATATTCACAGAGTAAATTTTGAATTTACTCTTCGCAACAAGTTTTGCACGGCCTATGCACCCTAACCTATGCAGCTCCATTTTTTCTATGATATTCATTCTCTTTAATAGTGTTATTGAGGGATCTTTGTAACACCCCTATTTGCATAGCCTGGTACGTTTTACTATTCCAGTGATCGGTGTTGGTCCGGACAAGTAAGAGAAGTAGAACCACGTCTAAGACACCTAGATAAGCCTTGAACACAAATAATTAGTAATTACCAAATAGTTAAGTATAAAGAAGAAAAAAACAGAACACAAAAAGTTAAATGAGCCGGGAGTCACAGCGATGGGTGACCTTTTCGAGAATGATAGCGAGGTCAATCTAAACTCAAATTTCGAACCGAAAAATGTGACGTCGCGGTCCTTAGGACTATTGTGAACACAATGGAAAAGAGAAAATCACGAAAAAGAATTGTTAAGCAGGTCAAATAATTAGGTCAGAGATCCAGAAGAAATATTGAATTACTTGCAAACCTGATTGAACCGGCTAGGGGCAATTTGATCAATTCACTCCTAGAGTTTACTCCTGACCTAACTGTCCAATAAAATCGGATAAAAGAAAATTCCAGAATCAGAAATTAAATTAAAGAACTAATGGAAAAATAAATGCAAAAGACAAAAAAAAGAAAGAAAAAGGTTTATTTACATCATGCATGACATAATCATGATGCAATAAATCTAATATTTAAAAATTAAAATTTTGGGGATAAATCCTAATAATTAAAAGACAAAATAAAAAGAAAAAAAATTCATTTCTCTTCTTCCATTTCAGCCTCCCCATCTCTCTCTCACTTCTCTCTCTCAAAACTCCATTGAAACCCAATTCCAAGCTTTTGTGAACCCTAAAATCAGCCATAAAAACTGTAGATTTCTTAAGTAAATCTTGTCCTTGAACCTTCATCCATCTATTAACAATAAAAAGAAGAGGAAAGAAGTGGAGTTTGGGAAGAGGGAAAAGCTCTAATTGAGGTAAGTAATTGAATTTGAAAATCTTAGTTTATTTGTTGCGTATGTAGCTCACTTAACTTAGAAATTGTGTAAAATCAAATAAAAACAATTATTGAAGGACCAAAAATCCTTTTTGCTTATCCAAGAGAAAAAGAGAAATCCATATACCCATCCTTAAAAATGCAAAGAATTTAATGCTTATCCAAGCTTTCACTGCTTAGCCGTCAAGTCAAATATCATCTAAAATTCCCAAACCAACTAATCAAAAGAGAGAGTCATGCCCAAAAGGAATTCTAGAACAATCAATAGTCAAAGTGTCTGTATATAGAATGATGGAATTGCATAAATGAATGAGTAAGCTCCAATCCCATAGGCAAATTTCCTACCCCTATCTCCACTAATATAGTAAGTACTATCAAGAGAGCAAATGTCTTTTTAGGAATGTAATGGGGCTATAGGGTTCAAAATGAGGTTAAGAAGGAAAATGGTAAAAGGGATTCAAAGCATGAGAATGTTTTCAATCTTGAAAACATAAGGTACACTTCTTCTTTTTTTTTTTCTTTTTTTCTCTTTTTTTTTTTTTTTATATATACGGAGGAGAGAAATACACAATGAAAATTTTCAAGTGCTAGCATATTTTACAAAATACATAAAATGGAGGGACACTTTGATACTTTAAACTTGTATCTTGTATTTTCTCTTGATGATTGTCCCTAAAAATGCCACCCCCAAACTCATTTCTTTTAATTACTTTGGGTGGATTTCTTTCAATTTGAATGACAATAGTGAAAAGCATGTATACTAGCACTTTTACAAGATGACAAACATTTTTTCTCCCTTTCATTATTATATATTTTTCTCTCTTTTTTTATGTATTTTTATTATTTTTTTAATATGAGTATAAAGTGTACCTAATATTATAAATAATTATTCTCATGAAAAGGGTTAGAGTGTTTGGTTCATTGGCTAGGTTATAATAAGGGTTTCAAGAAAAATTAGGAATATAAAGGCTCAAAGGGGTTTGCAAGGGTTAATTTTAATTAGAAAAAAGGCCAAAGGTTTAAAATGAGAAGGTTTAAATCAAAGAATGCCTAATCATCTCTCTTTTCAAGTACAAGCTGGTATTTCACCTTGAAAGGTTTAGAAAATTTGTTCCAGGATTGGTGAGATATCATTTGACTACCTTATATCCAACAATTCCCTCTAAACACTCCAATCTCTAAAGGACTAGTTGGGTGGCTTTTTGGCTAAGAAGATATAGGCAAGGGATAAACACTTCAAAATTTTGCACCTCTTAGGAAACTTTCAATCCACAAACCCAACTTAAGATAAGTTAAATCACTCTCATAGGCAACTTTTCATTACTCAAGGGATTTGGCAAAAGATTTTATTTCATGATGCATGATTCCTAAAAATGAGCAATGCATTAACTAAATGGAAGAAATCTATTTGTGTGCAATGTGTACAATTTCTAAGTGATGTATAATGTGTATGTGAATGTATTATGTATATGTATGTATGGATGTGTATGTAAAATATTTACAATATATATATATATATATATATATATATATATATATATATATATATAAATGGAATGGGATGAGATGTTCCTATACTCAAAATGTGAAAAATGTAGCAAAAATCAAAATGCACACCTCCAAACTCAAAATTGGACATTGTCTTCAATGTCGAAGGCAATGCAGCCTGAAAAATCAAAGCAAAGAGGAATAACCAGGAATAGTTAAATTTAAAAGCAAAAAGAAAGAGTTACCTAATATAGAGAAGTGTTTTAGCATCTAAAATGTGAATTCAAGAGATGATGGTGATGCATAAGAAAGCTGCACAAGTTATGCAGAATAAATGCTTTGCAGAATAGGTGCATAAGGAGAGTGCATAAGCTGTGCAGTATGGCATGAGTTGCATAAGGGATTGCACAGGCTATGCAGAACATTTGCATAAGGGGTTTCACCGCCTGTGCAGTATATTGAAAAGCTGCAGCATAATGATATATCAAGGAAAAACTTGAAAACATCTGCAGAGGTATGTAAATATATACAATGTATTGACAAATATGGACAAAGGGCAGCAAAGGCAATGAGAAGCAATGAAAAACTAATGGAATAGCCATCCAATTGTACTTCGAGAAAACAAAATTCAAGACAGACTAAAATTGTTCCAGCACATTTAAAATGAAAAGCTACTGGAAGTTGAACAAGAGCAAGATAAAAATTAATCTATTTCTATGGTCTTGCCCTTGTCCAAAGGGTCTGCTAGAGGACTGGATGGAGTTGGCTACTGCTGAAAGGGTGGTTCTGGAGGTGGCGATGGAGGTGGAGGTGGCATACCCAGAAAAGTCATGAGCTGCTTCATCATCTCTTTCAACTCTTTCTACTTATCTCTAGTTTCCATAACAAGATCAAAGAGTTGATCATGACGATCCTTAAGGGTATCAAGACCAGATTCAAGCTTCCAATCCACAAAATACACATCATCACTAAGCCTCTCAAGATAAGTGAATAAGGCTTTAGTGTTGAAGGGAGGAGGTGCTGCGGAGGAAGAGGGTCCAGCTGCAGATAGTGTTGGCTGTGCAGATTCTGCTGGGGTATCCTGTACAGACTGAGCAGGTGGTGCAGGTTCAGCAGAAGGCTGTTGGACTTCTGGTGCAGATTGTGCCTCTGGTTGTGCAGATGGTCCTGTATCTGCTACTAGTTGTGCAGTGTCAGATGGTGGCAAACTGAATCCAGTTTTGGATAAGTGAGTAGCATCAAAATATAGAGTCTGAAAGTGCTGGTAGAGGATGCTCTTCCGGATCAAAACCAAAATGTTTAGCTATAACAGTTATGAGCCCACCTATAACTATATCACCTATAGATTTGGTAGCAATATGCAAGACATGTTCAAAGAAGAAGTAACTAGGAGATATTTTGACTTTGTGAAAAGCACACCATAGCATGAACAAGTTAGATTTTCCAACAACACCAGAACTAGTCCCTCGACCCAAGATAGTGCTAGTAATAAGCCTATGGATAAATCTAAGTGCTGGGTCTATTATTTAGGAGGTGTTGGATCTGCCAGCATAAAAACTCTGAGATTGATTTGTAATACTTCTCCAAAACTGAACAACATTCCAAACACCTTTATTTGCTACCTCTATGCCTGTATATGGGACCCTAAACAATCCATCAATAGCAAACCCAAAGATACTGTGAAATTAGTCTAATGATAGCTCTCTATTTTGCCCCAAGCACCTAAATTTCATAGTTGGCTTGTAATCTATCTCATGTAATTTCAGAGTAGCAGAAAATGAGGAAATAAATTCCAAAACTAGGGCTGGATAAACTAATTCTTATTTATGCACAAATTCCATCCAACCTAGACCATCAAGGTAGGCAAGAACATTATCAAATAAACCAACAGATTGAAGAGCATCTGCAGAAATGTACCTAGTGAGTAGCACTTTTCTGTCCTTTAGCCTCTTAAAAGTTGCCTTATGGTTTTATTTTGCATCAGGAAGAGGCCAAGGTAGTTTGGATACCTGTGTTGCCGCTACTGAAGGTTGCTTCTTGCTAGAGAAGGGTGATTTGGCTTGTGGGGTAGAGGTAGAAACACCAACCCCTTGTCGTGTGGAAGCTGAAGTTCTGAGGTTTTTGGGTGTAGGCTCTGAAAGTGGAGTAGCAGGTGGGTCTTTTCATTTTGTGAGAGGTGGTGCAGAGGCCATGGGTCGGGTTGATTTAGATCAGATTCTCCTTTTATAGGTGGATGTAGGAGGCGGTGGAGGGGTTTGTTATGGAGTAGAATCGGGATTGGGGGCTTGCATTGCTAGGGGCATGACTTGGAGAGCCTTGAAGAGCCTTGAAGGGAAGGGATTTCCATAGTGGTGGTCAACGATGGTGGGAATGGAGGAGGGAAGAAGAAAGTAAAAGAGATAAAGGGGAAGTTAGGGTTTCGGTCGGCGAAAAAGGGGTGTGGGGAGAGGGATTGATGCCGAGAAAAATGGGAAGGAGGTGAACAGTAATGATGGGAAGTGGGAGGTGGGAAAAAGGGTGTGCCGAAAATTTTGATTTGCACAGGTCGTGCGAGTTTCTGCATGAGGGGAAAATGTTGTGCATAAGTTATGCAGGTTCTTATGCAAGTTTTGACGGAAATGGGAAGTCTGAAAAGTTGGTCGTGCAAAAGTGCATGACTTATGCACTATCTTATGCAAGTTTCGGTAGAAATGGAAATCCCAAAAAATTTAGTTATGCAATAATGCATAAGCTATGCACTTGGTTATGCAGAATTTGGCAGAAATGAAAATGTAGGATTTGAAGTTATACAAGAGTGCATAAATTATACACACACTTATGCAAGTTTCGACAGAAATGAAAAATGGCAAAAATTATGACGGTGCAGAATTGCATAAGTTATGCACTCGCTTATGCAGTTTTCGGCAAGAACTGAAATGGCAAAAATTTGGTTATGCAGGATTGAATAAGTTATGCAAGAGATTATGCAGGTTTCGCTAGAAAAGAAAAATGGCAAAAAATGAGACCTGAAAGCTGCATAAGTTATGCAGTTACTTATGCACATTTCAACAAGATTCAGATTACAATAAAAAATGTTTTGCAAGTTTGAAAAATACACTAGAATGAAGAAATGTAACCCTGTGAAGTATAAATCATAAGAAATTATCATAAAAACACATCAATATATGTAGAATCCATCACAATTGCACCATACAAGCTTGTAAAAGTAAGTTCTGCATAAGAGACATATGTGAATTATGCCATTTCAACTCAAACCCTGTAAATTAACATTCTAGCACATTAAAGCTTAATAAAAATCTTCACAAAATTGCACTTATCCATAAAAGAAAATAGACTCTCCAAATTATGCCAAGAAAATGCAGCATGTGCACATTGAATCACACAATCCAAATAAGTTCAAAACTACTAAAGTGACCTACTTACCATCATATTAACATGATAAGCACAAATACATAAAAGATACACACCCAACCTCAACAAAGAAGCAAATACCATATGCTGCAGACCTTTTTGCTGAAAAATTTTTCTACATAAGCCAAGAAAGTGTCAGAAAACAAGAGTTAATAGATAAAATATCATATTAAGAGTAACTCCCCAGCAGTGTAACAACCTTCATCCACTGAAATACATCTACAAAAGACAAAATTCAACAATGTCAAAAATTGAATTTGGGGAGATTTAAGACAAAAACAAAAGTAATGTAAATAAAAGTAAATTAACAAAAGCAAAATAAAAGAACTTGGGGTGCCTCCTGAGAGCGCTAATTTATAGTCCTTAGCTGGACTCTTCATGCATTTCACTAAAAAGGAGGTGTGGGATCAGAGAGCTTGTAATAGCTTGCTCCCTTTATTGGGTCTCCAGTTATGTAATGTTTCAATATATGCCCATTGACCTTAAAATTCTCAGATTTTTCACTCCAAATTTCAATTGCTCCATAAGAGAAAACCTTAGAAACTCTATATGGACCACGCCACCTTGATTTAAGTTTTCCTGGGAACAATTTCAATCTTGAGTTGAACAATAAAACTGAATCACCTTCTTTAAATTTCTTTTTCCTAAGATGCTTATCATGCCAAACTTTAGTTCTTTCTTTATAAATATGGGCACTTTCATAGGCATCCATCCTCAATTCTTCAAGCTCATTAAGTTGCAACAGCCTCTTCTCACCAACTTGCTTAAGATCAAAATTCCAGGTCTGAATGGCCCAATATGCTCTATGCTCTAGCTCCACAGGTAAATGACAAGACTTACCATACACCAACCTAAAGGGAGTAGTTCCTATAGGGGTTTTGTAAGCAGTCCTATATGCCCATAAAGCATCATCTAGTTTGACAGACCAATCTTTCTCAGAATTGCTCTCAGTTTTCTCCAAGATATGTTTGAGTTCCCTATTAGAAATTTCAACTTGTCCTGAAGTTTGAGGATGGTATGGGGTAGCTATCTTGTGCACTACACCATACTTGCTCATTAAGCTCCCAAATTACTTATTACAAAAATGTGAACCCCATCACTAATCACAGTCCTTGGAGCTCCAAATCTGCTCAAGACAAATTTCTTCAAGAATTTCACTACCACCTTAGCATCATTAGTTGGAGTTACAATAGCTTCTACCCACTTTAACACATAGTCGACTCCAACTAGAATGTATTTATTACCATATAAAGGAGGAAATGGGCCCATAAAATCTATTTCCCATACATCGAATAATTCCACCTCAAGAATATTATTTAGGGGCATTTCATCTCTTTTTGATAGATTTCTACTCCTTTGACATTTATCACATTCTAACACAAATTTCCTCACATCCTTGAAAAGGTTTGGCCAAAAGAAACTAGCCTGCAGAATTTTACTAGCTGTTTTAGAGATTCTAAAGTGTCCTCCATAATCAGAAGCATGTCAATGATGCATAACACTCTCTATCTCCTCATCAGGAATACATCTTCTTATTAAACCATCACAACATCTCCTAAAGAGTAAAGGATCATCCCATCTATAAAATTTTACCTCATGCAAAAACTTTTTCTTTTGTTGCCATGTCATTCCTAGAGGTAAAGCTCCACAAGATAGATAATTCACCAAGTCTGCATACCAAGGTAGTTTAACAACAAGAGAGAAAAGCTGTTCATCTAGGAAAAACTCATCAATAGGGACTTCATCCATTTCTTCATCATCTAATTTCAACCCACTAAGATTATCCGCAACTACATTTTTAGTCCCTTTCTTATCTCTAATTTCCAAATCAAACTCTTGTAGCATCAGAATCCACCTAATGAGCCTAGGTTTAGCCTCCTTTTTACGGAGTAAATACCTAATAGCAGCATGATCTGAAAATATAACCACCTTTGAGTTAATAATGTAAGGTCTGAACTTTTCCAATGCAAAGACAATTGCTAAGAATTATTTTTCAGTTGTTACATAATTTATTTGAGCCTCATCTAGTGTTCTATTAGCATAATAAATAGCATAAGCCTTTTTGTCCTTTTTTTGACCAAGAACAGCTCCAATTACATAATTGCTAGCATCACACATAATTTCAAAAGGTAAACTCCAATTAGGCAGTTGAATGATTGGTGCAGTGATGAGAGCTTGCTTCAACCTATAAAAGGCATCCAAACACTCTTGGTCAAATACAAATGGTGTGTCATGAATTAACAAATTAGATAAAGGTTTGGCTATTTTAGAAAAATCCTTGATAAAGCGTCTGTAGAACCCGGCATGCCCTAAAAAACTTCGAATTCCTTTGACATTGGTAGGAGGAGCCATCTTCTTTATCACTTCAACCTTGGCTTTATCAACCTCTATTCCTCTGTTAGACACCAAATGTCCAAGCACTATCCCTTCTATGAATGACACTTTTCCCAGTTTAACACAAGGTCAGTATCTACACATCGCTACAAAACTTTAGAAAGGTTAGCCAAGCATATGTCAAATGAAGATCCATAAACAGAAAAGTCATCCATAAAAACCTCCATTATATCTTCAATGAAATATGAGAAGATCACCATCATGCACCTTTGAAAAGTGGCTGCTGCATTATACAACCCAAATGGCATCCTTCTATAGGCAAAGGTTCCATATGGACAAGTAAAAGTGGTTTTCTCTTTATCATTTGGGTGGATAGGGATTTGAAAAAATCCCGAATACCCATCTAAATAGCAAAAATAAGAATGCCTAGCCAGTCTTTCTAACATTTGATCAATGAAAGGAAGTGGAAAATGATCTTTTTTAGTGGCAATATTTAATTTTATGTAATCTATGCACATTCGCCAACTAGTCACTATTCTGGTGGGAATTAATTCGTTATTTTCATTTTTGACCACTGTCATTCCACCTTTTTTAGGGACAACATGTACTAGACTCGCCCAAGTACTATCTGAGATAGGATATATGATCCCTGCATCAAGCAACTTCAAAATTTCTTTTTTAACAACTTCTTTCATACTTGGGTTCGACCTCCTCTGATGTTCAATAGATGGCTTACAATTTTCTTCCAAAATAATTCTGTGCATGCAAAAGTGTGGACTTATTCCCTTAATGTCATCTATGGTGTATCCTAAAACTTTCCTAAATTGCCTCAGCACTCTTAACAACTTATCAACCTCTAAAGTGCTCAAGTTTACAATTATAATTACTGGATAAGTGTTATTGGGGCCAAGAAATTCATACCTGAGCTTAGAAGGAAGTTGCTTAAGTTCTACCTTAGGTGCATCTTCTTCCTTGAATGATGGTTGTTTAGATTCGACTTTTTCCTTTTATGTGAGTTGAAAAACTGGAGTAGAAATGAATGGTCGACTACCCTCTAAATGTTGAACATATGCAGCCACATGAGGGTTGTCATAGTCTATGCTTCCTCCATGAACCAAGCAATTTTCAAGTGGATCTTCTGGATATCTCTTTCTGAAGTGTTCTTCAACCAGCTCATCAATGATATCAATTCTCAAACAAATATCAGCTTCAGAATGATGCTTCTTCATGGTGTTATTAATATTGAAAACCAATTGATCTTCACCAACTCTAAGAGTCAATTTTTCTCCCTTAACATCAATTAATGCTCCTGCTGTAGCTAGAAAAGGCCTTCCCAAGATAATTGGGATATTAGAATCCTCTTTCATGTCCAAGATGACAAAGTCAACAGGTATATAGAACTTCCCAACCTTCAGAGGCACATTCTCCAAAATCCCTTTAGGATATTTAATTGATCTGCAGCTAACTGAAGAGAAATGTGGGCTGGCTTAAGATCTCCCATATTGAGCTTCTCATAAATGGAGAGGGGCATAAGCCTAACACTAGCCCCTAAATCACATAGAGCTTTTGTGGAACACGACTCTCCAATATGACATGGAATTGAAAAACTTCCGGGGTCTTTAAGCTTAGGAGGAAGTTTCTTCTGGAGTATGGCACTAAATTCTTCTGTCAAAGCTACAGTTTCATGGTCTTCAAGTTTCCTCTTGTTTGAGAGAATTTCTTTTAAAAATTTTGCATAAGAGGGCATTTGTGAAAGAGCATCAATAAAAGGCATATTTTTGTATAGCTTCTTCAAAACCTCTAAGAACTTCCCAAATTGCTTATCAAGCTTGGCTTTTTGAAATCTTTGTGGAAAGGGAAGTTGTGGTTTGTAACTCTCTGGAGGTATGTACTTCTCTTCCTTCTCTTTAATTTTCTCTTTACCTTTTTCTGCACTTTCTTTCTCACTTTCTTGTTTTTCACACTCATCAATTTCTTTCTCATTTTCTCTCTTCTCACTATTTTCACTCTTCTCATTGTTTACAGCCTTCCCACTTCTTAAAGTAATAGCTTGACACTGCTCTCTTGGGTTTTTCGGTTGACTTGGAAGTTTTTCAAAAGACTTGGTACCTGAGGAAGATGCTTATTGTGCAATCTGATTTTCCAACATTCAGTTTTGTGTTTGCATCTGTTCTAGCCTTGCTTTCATCTCTCTTATCTCTTCATCATGCTTAGTTTGTTTAGCAAGAATCTGTTGTAATAAACGTTCTGTGGTGGGACTTTGTTCTTGCTGTTTTGGTGAAGGTGCAGGATTCATGTTTCTCTGCTGAAAATTAGGCAATGGTTGCCTATTTTGCTGATATGGAATTCCTTGTTGCTCTTGTGGTTGAAGATTCTGATTTGGGACTTGACTTTGCTGATTTCCCCATGAAAAGTTGGGATGATTCCTCCAAGTTAGATTATAAGTTTGAGAGTAAGGATTCCCCATTTGTTTGTTTCCATAATTACCAACATATGCAGCTTGTTCTCCATAGTCTACACCACAGCTAGTAGTTCCTTCTGCATAAGTAACTTGTTGTGAACTTCCAGATGATGATGATGAACTAACCAACATACTTAAATCTTCCATCTTCTTAGCCAAAACATTTGTAAGTGCATCAAACTTTGCATTAATCATGTTGAATGGATCAAGGTCATACATTCCAGCAGCTTTCCTCTTTTGAGTTGGAGCTGGTCCTCTTGGACTACTCCAAAGATGAGTATTCTTTGCAATTTTCTCCAATAGTTCATAAGCTTCATCTTCATGTTTCATAATAAATTCTCCTCCTGTTTGAGCATCAATAGTCCCTCTAATTGCAGGAGTAACATTGGTGTAAAAATTCTGATTTATCATCCATTTTGGAATGGCATGATGTGGACATTGTCTCTCTAATTCCTTCCATCTCATCCATGATTCATAGAGAGTTTTATCTTCTCTTGGTCTGAAAGCTGTCATTTGATTCCTCAATTCTTGAGTTTTTCCAGGTGGAAAATATTGTGTAAGAAATGCATCAGTGAGTTGCTCCCAATTTGTAATGGAGTTGTGAGGTAAAGAATCAAGCCAATCCAATGCTCTATCCTTCAAAGAGAATGGGAATAGCTTCAATCTTGCTGCATCATCAGATACTCCAGGTTGTTTTTGCATATCACAAATCATAGCAAACTTCTTTAGATGTGTGTATGGATTTTCTGAAGGATGTCTGCCAAATTGGGAATTTTGAATCATTTGAAGAACTCCAAAATCTATCTTGTAGCTAATTGCATCAATTCTTGGTCTTGCTATACTCTCTCTCAAGTCATCAAAACGAGGAAATGCATGATCCATCATACTTCCCCTAGGCACATTAGCATTTACAACCTCTTCACCTTGTGCTGCATTTTCATTGTTTCGATCATTTCCAGCATTACCACCACCAATTCTAATTCTTTCATCAGCCATGTCTGCTTCAATTTCAATTGCTCTCAAGGTTGCTTTGCTTTTTCTGGTTTCTTTCTTGTTGGCTCTATAAAATTTCTCAATTTCAGGATTAAACAATAAGGATGTGTCACTTGTGCTTCTAGCTCTTCTCATAAAAGATTAAGAGTACCTAAAAAAGAACAAACAAACACAAAAAATGAAAAGATAACAAAGATAAAACTATAAACAACTAAAATAATCAAGAATTCAATCTTAAACAAACAACTCCCCGGCAACGGTGCAAAAAACTTGATATAGCCCAACCGCAAGTGCACGGGTCGTACAAGTAATATAGAAAAGATATCGTTCCTACGAGGAGTTGTGTTAATGATCGAACTTTTGACATGAAAATTGACTAATTTGAACTATTTTTGAAATTAAAGCAACCAATTGATAGATGTTGAAGTGTGAAATCTATATGTGTAAAATTAATAATCTATTCAACAATGTAAAGATTTAACTAAATTTGCATCAAATTAAAATAAGCAAATTGAAATATGGCAAGATTTAAAATGACAAGTAGTTAAATTCGATTAGAAATTAACAATGATAAAAGAGGCGATTCTGGAGTTTGGGGGTTCATATTCAAGCTATTTTGGGATTTTTAAATTAGTTACCCAATCTTATGGAATTTACGAATTTTAAGGAGATTAATTCTTAAATCCTTTGAATACTTTTTCGAGTGGAACAAAGAGTGCCTTAATCAATCTAATCCTACTTTCGTGGAGTTAAAATTAATTAAGACCCATTAAGTTCCTTAATTAATCTGTAAATTCTCTTAATCTTTAGTCTATTTCTAGATCTAAGTTAATTAAGTCCAATTTCTTGATTATCTATCACAAGGTTTTCTCCTTTCGGTGCTTCAACTATGGATTGAGAACAATACTTAATGGGATCCTATACTAAGCATGTCATTGAGCACACAAGAAATGAATAAAACTTCATTAAACCACAAAATATGGATTACCCAATTAAAATCCACAAAATATCTCAAATATTACATCCCCTGTAATACCCCTATTTGCATAGCCTGGTATATTTCACTGTTCCAGTGACCGGGGTCAGTCCGAACAAATAAGGGGATTAGAACCACATCTAAGACAACTAGATAAGCCCTAAACACAAATAATTAGTAATTGTCAATTAGTTAAGTATAAATAAGAAAAACAGAACATAAGAAGTTAAATGAGCCGAGAGTCACAGCGATGGGTGACCTTCTCGGAAAGGACTACGAAGTCGATTTAAACTCAAATTTCGAACCGTAAAATGTGACGCTGCGGTCCTCAGGACTATTGCGAACACAGTGGAAAAGAGAAAATCACGAAAAAAAAATTGTTAAGCTGGTCAAATAATTAGGTTAGGGATCCGAAAGAAATATTGAATTATTTATAAATCGGGTCGAACTGGCGAGGGACAATTTGGTCAATTGACCCCTAGAGCTGACTCTTGACCTAATTGTCAAATAAAATTGGAGAAAAGAAAATGTTGGAATCGAGAATTAAATTAAAGAATTATAGGAAAAATAAAAGAATAAGAAAAGAAAAGGAAAATAGATTAATGACATCACATAGATGACATCATGCATGACTTCATAATTCATTTTAATTTAATTACTTAAATTGACTAAGTCAAATTATGGATAAATATACACAAATGAAAAAAAAAAAATCATTTGGTCTTCTTCCTCATCTTGCAGCCCCACTTCTCTCTCATCCCTCCCTCACCAAAACCTCCATTGAAGCTCATTTTTGAGCTTGAAGAAAACCAAATCCCACCATAGAAAATTTACCTAATATGATTAAACCTTGTTTGGGCAACTAGAAAAGAAGATTGATCAAGAAAGTTTGGAAGAAGAGTGAAAGATTTGGAAATTTGAAATTCAAAGTGAGGTTAGTAATCTAAACTAGAATATTTTAGTTAAATGTTTATGTTCTTAGTTGAATAAACCTAGAAATATATTTAAAATGAAAAGAAAACATCTTTAGAGGACTACATGTGATTTTAGCCAGGCATAGATTTATGAGAATATGATGTGTTTTGATTGAATTAAAAGTGTATGTAAGCTTAAATGAGTGTGTAGGTAATGTGTATACATTTTAATTTCAAGAATTAAGTCAAGTAGCAAAGTTAGAGTTTTGGACCTAGGGTTTAGAAGATAAAATTTTGAAAATTGGTCAAATGGTGTGTTTGACCTAGTTTGAGCTGAAAAATGGTCATGTATGACCAATTGTGGTATGTTGGGAGTGTGGGAATCAAGTGGAAATTCGGATTGGTTATGGGCATTCTGCAGGCAGCAGGACCAAGGTCCCTTTCAGGGACTAAAACTGAAAATTTACCAACCCAATTGGTGTGAGGCCAATTGGGAATGAAACTAGACACAAAATGACACATTTTTCATTTAGGAATCATGCCCAAAAAGTGACCATAGCATAGTGAACAAATTGGCTAAATCTGGAATTGAGTGTTCTGCCCTGTATAAAAATGATCAAATGAACAGTGTTTGTTCATTTGGCCATAACTTGGGCTAGACAGGTCCAAATGACCTAAAATTTTACCAATGGAAAGCTGAGATATAGACCTACAACTTTCAGGAAGAACACAAACCCAAATTATGCCCTGAACCAAGTCATTTAGCCACCCAAATTTGGTGACCTAAAATTGCCAGAACCAGTTTTGGTGCCCAGAAAATCTGGGTTAGGCCAATCCGGCTAGCCATGTTCAAATGGCTATAACTTGAGCTACAAAACTCCAAATGGAGTGATTCAAAAAAGGAAATAAATTTAAGACAATAAGGAACAATTTCTATGAAGAAAACTTGGCCAAATTCTAACAGCAACATGACCAATAGAACAGTGCAAAATAGGTCACCAAAATTGAAATTTTGCAATTTTGTCTAAAAGACCTAAGTTTTGAGAGAACAACCAAAACCAACAAGTTAGGTAACTAAAATGTGGTATGTGGGTATAATTGGAGTTCCCATACCTTTTAAGCATAAGAAAGTCAATATTTTGACTTGAATAGTACCATGAATAGTAACCTCAACATGAAAATGTTCAAGGATGAAGTTTAAGCTATAGGAATTAATTATTAGAATTGTTGTGAGGCAAAGTTACTGAGACACTATAAATTTTGTGTTTCAGCTGAAAAAGACCCGGAAGGTCTAAGAGACTGAGTCAAGGCCTAGAGGTGATTCATGTCAGGTTTGTGCACAATAAGCCTTAATTTATCATTTTCTCATAGAAAATTTGTTTAGTTATGCATTGTGGAATTATTGTGTTAATTATGGGTTTTGAGAACTATTGAGTTGCCACTTTGGGAATGGATATTTGACTTTGGAAATCAATTGTGTTTTGCATAAAATATTTAAATAACTTGATTTAAATTATTTTTAATTCACACTTGGCATGGCAATATTAATATGTTCCTCCTCCACTTATGGGTGAGTTTGATATTTGATCACTTTCCTCCCTCTCTGGCTTCCTAGTCTGAGGGGTAAGTTTGGATGAGTACTCATTAGCTAGCTAGCCACCTCCCTCATTGATTTTGATTAGTGGGGTGAGTTTGCCTTATTGTGGTGTACAACACGGCATGTTTGGAAATTTTATGTCATGGCCTAAGTTATGTTATTGATTGGCAACACTATGATTAATAAATTGTTTGATCAAAGTTGTGTTATATTAAGTTTTGAAATTTGTGAAATGTTTAAATTATGATTTGTTATAAATGTGATTTGAAAAAAATTTGTGAAATGTGATTGTGAAATATTTGAACTATGAATTAATGACAAATGTTTTATATTTTGCATTTTATATTTATTGTGCACCACTGAGCATTTTTATAATCAGAGATAGCTTTCTTTACTGTCGCAGATAGAGCAAAGGACGTAGCAGCAGAGTGAGCTACTACAGTCAGAGAGGAGCACAGTTGAAGAATTTTTGTACGGGTATTTGTTAATACCTTTGTAATTATTTTGATGTAAATGGTTTAGTGTCATATGTATTAAGGTAGATTGAGCAGTTGTACAGTCAATGTATAATAATATTATTTTTGAGATTTTGCGTCTGTAAATTAACTTATGAATGTAAATTAAATATTTAAAATACAATGTGCATGAGTTTATGAAATGTTTTGAGATATCAATTCTTGATTTGAAATTTGAATTTTGAATTGAAGTGCTGCTATTACTGTTGATTTGAAGTTTGGTGGTGGCAAATGGGGTTGAAATTAATTATTTGGAAGTGTTTTTCACAGGTTTTGAAGAACTGTTTTTCTCAAATATAGACGGCACTCTGCCGAAATTTTTATAAAATTTGAGAAAAAATAAAATGGGATAAAAATCTTAACTAGTTTTCAAACTTCAATTAAATGTTTTTATTTCCTACCAAAATGCTCACCACTTCCAAAATGTAAGAAAATGGTTTTAAAATCTCTTGTAGTATATTTAATGGGTTACCAGTAGGCAAAGTACGGTAAATCATTAGATGTACTATGGAATCATGTTATATCTTACTAAGGGGTAGGGTGTGACATCCCCACTCCAGAATCTAATGAAAACTACTCACTATCCATAATATTTACAATAAATTCTAAGTTAATATGGAAATAAATCTTAAATCTAAGCTAAGAACTAAGAAATCCAATACAAGAAAGGTAGGAAATAGGGAAGAAAACTCCAAATCTGATCTAGAAATGGAGAGGTGACGTTTTGCTCTATTTTTTGACTCTTCCCCTGCTGCTGCCTTCTTTTTTTGTCTCCTCCCCTCTTCTAAAATGAGATAAGGGCCTATTTATATCTTTTTCTGACAAGTAGCCCTAAAATGGTGTGTTTGAATGAGGGAATCTTTTGTCAGCTCATTATGAAGACTCTATGAAACTACATAAGTGGACTGCATAAGTTATGCAGTCCCTTATGCAGTTTTCGGCAGGTTTTTGGGCCCTCTGTGTGAAGCTGAATAAGCAAGGAGTAAGTCTGTATAAGTCATGCAGTGACTTATGTAGATTCTGGCAGGAATGGAAAAAATTGCTTCTTCTCCCTGTGCAGAACTGCACAACTTATGCGGCAAGTTATGTGCAATTTGGCCACTGTATACTTTAACTTTCAAACTTGTTTTTGATATCTTTGGCTGTAGAAATCACTCCTCATTGGCAAAATTTCTTTTTCGTCCCTCAAAAATACCATTTTTCCTACAAAACAAAGTAAAATTACAAATTAATCCAAAAATTGGCAATCATAAAAAACTATCTAAATAACTAATAAAATTAGCTAAAAGTGACTAACAATTAAATAAAATGGCCATGAAATTAAACCTCAATAACTATGCAAAATGCATGTATCAGGTGTGTATGAATTGTTGGAAACAAGTTTCAATTCAGATTGGTTAGGGTCAGTCTGCAGGCAGCTAGACCTAGGTCCTTTTCATGGATCAAAACTAAAAATTTACCACCCCAATTGGTGTGAGGCCAATTGGGAATGAAACTAGACACAAATGGCACACTTTTCATCTAGGAATCATGCCCAGAAAGTGACTATAACTTAGTGAACAATTAGGCCAAATCCGGAATCGGGCACACTGCCTTGTATAAAAATGACCAAATGAATAGTAATTACGTAAATGACCATAACTTGGTCTAGGAAGGTCCAAATGACCTAAATTTTATACCGATAGAAACCTGAGACATAGCCCTACAACTTTCATGAAGAAAACAAACTCAAATTATGATCATAACCTATCCAAAAACTCACTTGTAATCAATGTACAAAAATTACCAAAATCCAAGAAATGCCCAGAATTTTGAGTAACACCAAATCCGGCCAGCCATGTTCAAATGGCCATAACTAGGGCTAAAAAACTACAAATGGAGTGATTCAAAAAGGAAAATAAAGTTAAGACAATAAGGAATAACTTCTATGAAGAAAACTTAGCCAAATTACCACAACAACATTACCAATGGAACAGTACAAAACAGGGCACCAAATCTAAAATTTTGGAAGTTTCACCCAAGAAACTTAAAGTTTGAGAAAACAACCAAAACCAACAAATTAGGTAACCAAAATGTGGCATGTGGGTGAAATTGAAATTTCCATACCTATTAAGCATTAGAAAGTCAATAGATTGACTTGAATAGTATCGTGAATAGTAACTCCAAAGTGTAAATTTTAATGATTATCAAGTTTAGTATATTAAAGCTAGGTATAAATAGATTTGAATTCATTTTTGAAATTATGATATTGAAACACTGTGAAATTGTGTGTTTCAGTTGAAAAGAATATCGGGAAAGAGCCCGAGGCATCGAGTCAAGACTAAGAGACGACTCTCATAAGATTTGTGCACAACATAGAAATTTCTATAAATTTTCTTTTGTAAATTATTTTGAATGAATCGTGATATTAAATTGTGACTTAATTGTATTGAAATGTTTATTATGCTTTTGACTTAAATTGTTGAAAGTTTACTTGTATGTGTTTGAAATGGCAATAAACGTTTAGTAAATTGCTAAGACAATTTTGAAACCACAGTGTCATGACCATATATTTGAATACCTCACTAGCATGACTAGTGGGAGGAAATAGTTTTGAATTTTGATTCCCTCTTTGGCTGAAGTATTGAGGTGTGTGCCTATAGAGGAAGAAATTTAAATGGGTACTCATAGTTTGAGCTAGCTAGCCTTGTGATTTCTCATAAGCCTCCGGCTATTGAGATAAATATTATTCTGAATGGAATGATATAACTGTGAGTTTTTATGAAATCTATTTTGAGACTGTTTTGACTAAAATTGTAAAATTGTGTTTTGTATCTGTTTTTCATGTTCAGTTCGATATTTGAATAAATGTGATTTGAATTATGCATAAACTGTTATTTTAGTATGTTGTGCACCACCGAATCATAGTATTCAGCGATGGCTGTTATTGCTATCGCAGATATAGATACTAGAGGACTAGTAGAGTGAGCTGCTGAGAATCTTGGAGCAACATCCCTAAAGTTTTGTCGAGTATAACTTTATACCCTGTTTGTAATGTTTATATTTGTGTATGTAATCGTATGTACATATATAAACTGGTCTTGAGTAGTTGTATAGAGTTTGTAATAATATTAGTTTGGATTTTCTCATGTATATTTTGGATGATGAATGTAATTTGATTTTACTTTAATGAAAAATGAATGAAGTTATTTAGTATTATATTTTCAAGACAAATGAAATGAGAATTATTTTGAATTTTGGAGTTTGGGAAAAATCGATGTTGAGTTTGTTGTCGTAGTGTTTGATTTGATGAAATGAGATATTGGAAGTGTTTTTACAAGTTTTTGAAGAACTGTTTTCTTAAAATACAAAAGGCACTTTGCTGAAATTTTTCCAAAAATTTCCGTAAAAATAAAATGAACAAAAATTTGAACTAGTTTTTAAACTTCTATTAAATATAAGAAAATGCTCACTACTTCTAAAAAGTAAGAAAATAGTTTTAAAATCCCTTGTAGAGTACTTAATGAGTTATCGGTAGGTGAAGTTCGGTAGTTCATTAGGTATTCTACGGGATCATGTTATACCTTACAAAGAGGTAAGGTGTGACAATATGTATGGACTTTAATTGTCTCCAAATTCTCCATTCTCCATTCAAGGTAAATCCTTACAATTTTTTATTCCATTTATATAACAAATTTTCAATTCTTGTAATTACAAGTAAGCCTTACTGCTCATTCTCTAGAATTATGTATTTTAGCACTTACTTGTATTTCACAAATTTGTTGCAATTTCATGCACCAACTTCGTGCATTCCATCCTGTCTTGGCAATTATTTCGGCATTGAGGACAATATCTGCTTTGAGTTTGGGGGTGTATATAAGATTTTTGCTGAAAAGAAAATTTAGCATTTTAGTTTAAGTGCATTTCATTTCATACAATACACACATCATACATTCATATTGTAAATATTTCACACACACACACATACATACATACATACATACTTCATATAGTAACCATATAGAAAATTTGCATATAGATTTCTTATATTTAGTTAATGCATTGCTCATTTTTAGGAATCATATACTCATGAAATAAAATTTATGCCTAGTCCTTTGAGTAATGAGAGTTGCTGCGACATCCCGAATTTCTGAGCTCTGAATAATACCATTTTCAGTCAGTGAAAAGTATTATTCAAAGCCAATCTAAGAACTAAAAATAAGATGAAAATAAATTGAGATATGTAGAATAAAAATCAAAGTGACCATCGGGTTATGGACTTAAACGTTATTACTGAAAAAGATAGGCTATAAACCGATGAAGGGCATTTTGGTCAATTCACTCTCAGAGTTGACTTTTGACCTAAATGTCAATTAAAATGAGTGAGATTAAAACATTGAAAAATAAATTAAAAATATGAAAGTTGTATGGAAAATAAATTGGGACATAAAGGGAATTATGGAAATTGTTAAAATTATAATAATTATAATTAATATTTAAATTATATATATATGGATAAATATGTAAGTAAAAGACAAAAATTAATTAATGCCCAAAAAGCCTTCATCTTCTTCCCTTTCTTCCCTTTGGCCGAACCAAGCTCCCTTGCTTCTTCCACCATTTTTTATCTTTCAAAGCTCCAATTTCCATCCAATTTCACCATAATTCCCTTAGCCCCCAACATTAAACTTTGATATTTGACTTAGAAAAGAATATTAGTAGCAAAAAGGAGCAAAGAAATTGAAGATTTAGAGAGCTAGAAATTGGGTCAATTGAGGTTAGTGCCTAATATTGTCTTCTTCCTTCTTTAATTCTTGAAATTGAGTTGAGTTGAGATGGAATTACTTGAAAAATGAAAAAGATGATGCATGATTAAGGGTTATGGATTTTCAGCTAATGTAGAGAGAATTAGAGTTTTAAGGATTTGATGGAATTAAATTTGCCTAGTAGTGTTATTTGATGTTTATACATGAATTATAAGTTGAATTACATGAGTTGTATGAGATTGAAAAGATGACTAATTAGGGTTTGAGGAAAATTGGGGATTTTGTGCTATGTTGTGTGATCAATGTTCTTGAGGTCAAATATTGACCAATTAATGTGTATTGATTGTGAAATGAAGTTTGTGGTTGAGATAAATTAATGAATTGGAAGTGTGGCTCTTGTGCTGGAATTCTAGACCCTTTAGTCCAGTATGTTTGAATGAGTATTAGTTGAGCTACATAGCTCCAATTGGTGTGAGGACAATTGGAGATGAAACTTAAGGCATAATGCTTGAAATTTCTTGAAGGAAGATTTCCCAGAAATTGACTATACATTGCCCTGAATTAGGCTTGAATTTGGAATTGATATTCTAGACTTGGGCAGAAATGACCATATGAACAATAATTGATAAATTAAGCATAACTTACTATAGAAAACTCCAATTGACCTGATTCTTGAACCTATGGAAACTTGGGACATAAGAGAACATTTAATATGGAGAACTTAAAGCCAAATTTGGAGCCTAACTCAATCAAATTGCTAGGAAAAATTGGTCTATCAAATCTGCCCTGTTCCTGGACCAAACCTGAAAATCTTGAACAATTAGGTATCCAACCAGTTGTGAAAAAAATGCCATAACTCAAGCTACAAAACTGCAAATGTAGTAATTCCAAAGCCATAATTTCCATAAGACATAGAATTAAAACTTTTCTCTTTTGACCTGAACCCAGATCCTAAGGCAACTTAGGGAAATTATTAGAGTAAGTTAGAAATGATAATGCTAGAATTCCTGAAATCTAATAGATTTGCCTTATGACCTCCGACTGGTTATCAGGCTATAACTTTCTTTAGAAAACTCCAAATGAAGTTATTCAAAAAGATTTTGAAACCTAAGACAAAGATCTAAAACTTTGATTTAGGGACTGGGACCAAATTCTGAGCTTAGTGTGCTTGGATATTAGACACAAAATTTGATGAAAATCCTTATAACAGTGGACATGCAAGGTTCAGCAGTTAGGAACAATACTTAGAAATTTTATCATAACTAGAGCTACAAAACTCCAAATTGAATGATTCAAAAAGGGAATTAAAGTCTAGACATAGGAGAACAACTTCCATGAGGGAAGTGTGACCAAACAGATTTTGCTTCTTAACCAAATTGCTAGGGAAATTAAATGAATCAATTCTGGAAATTTATGAAACTTTCACAAATGACTTGAAATGTGATAAGAACTTGACATGAATGGTTTAAGGATAACGTGAACTACATAAACATGTCATTGGGACTTATATTCCCACTATGAATAGTATACTAATACTATAAAGCACAAATAACACAAGTGATGAAATATTGAAAGTTATGAAAACATAATGACCCTAAATTTGCCCTTGTATGCCTAGGCTTATGTGTATAGGTTGGATCGATTGACATTTTAATTAGGGACCACAGATGTAGTATTGTCATGGCTTTTTAGCCTATTTTATAAATGATCATTAATAGGCAATGTATGCTTGACATGGTTATTCTTCTGGCTTTATGTTTGCCCAGTAGCTTTATGCCTGACATGATTTACTAGCTTTTATGCTTGCCCACTGACTTTATGCCTGATAGATGTATACATGATAGGCACATGGAGTATTTAACTAGTATACTCCTATGTATCCAGTCTTAACAGTCTGTTATAGGTTGCTTGGGCAATAAAATGAGTTGATAATAAATGAATGGAAAAGATCAATAAATTGTGAATTACTCATAAATTATGAAAATGCATTCTTTTATGTTATTACACACATGAAATATGTGCCTCTATTTATTTAGTTATTTTCAATTTTATTTTTGCACCACTAAGCAATATGCTTAGCGCATTAGTTTGTCCACGCGTACGTACTGGAGACAAGGACCAGTAGTGATCAGATCTACAGTAGGAGAGTTGTCACCTTAGCAGAGTATTTTGGTAGGGCCCATGGATGCTTAGTTTTGAAATTTTATATTTTTTTTTATATATATACACATTATAAATAGAGGAAAGTTTGCAATTAAATTTTGGGATTGTATAAAGTTCTGTAAATTATGTACATAAATTATATAAATGAAATGAGATGAATTCCACATGAATGATTATGAAAAATTTATATGAGTGGATGAAGATATGATTTGATATTGACATGATGAGATATGAGTTGAAATTTTGATGAGATTTATAAACAAGTCAAATGCTAATAAAACTGGAGAAACACTATCAATTTCTCCATAAAAAAAATATGGTAATTTAAAATATAATGACATTAAAACTAATAATGCATAAGATTAGATAAGATAGGGAGCTCCAGCACTGAATGTGACATTCCTTGCTCAGCTACACTGTAGATTGGGGAAGGGGTGTTACAGTTGCTTATTAAAGTGATTTAGCCTACCTCTAGCTAGGTTTGAGGATTGAAAGTTTCTAAGAGGTGCAAGGTTTTTAAACGTTTACCTTTGCCTATATCTTCTTAGCAAAAAAGTCACCCAACTAGTTATTTAGAGATTGGAGTGTTTAGAGAGAGCTATAAAATAAAAGGTAGTCAAGTGATGTCTCATTAATCCTAGAACAAACTTTCTAAACCTTTCAATGTAAAATATTAGCTTATACTTAAAAAAGGAGATGATTAGGTATTCTTTGACTTAAACCTTATCATTTTAAACCTTTAGCCTTTTCTTGCAAAGCCCTTTAAGCTTACATTACACCTAAATTTTATGAACGAAACGATACCACTCTTTTCATGAGAATAATTATGCATAATATTTGGTACACTATCCAAAAAAAAGGGGAAAGACAAAAATAAAAGGGAGAAGAAATGTCTATCGTATGTAAAAGTGTCGGTATATATGTGCCTTTCATTGTTGTTATTCAAATTGAAGGAAATCCATCAAAGTATTAAAAGAAAATGAGTTTGGGGTGATATTTTTAGGGACAGTCGTAAAAAGAAGGTACAAGATGCAAATATTAAAGTATAAAAGTAGTCCCTTCATTTTATGTACTTTGTAAAGTAGTCTCTTCAAATAAAATGCCAAATGAATGGAGGAGTATTTTAGTACCTATTTTTAAAAATAAGTAAGACATACAGAGTTGCTTAAACTATAGGGGAATTAAACTCATGAGCCATACTATGAAGCTGTGGGAGAGAGTTGTGGAACATCGACTATGTTATGACACTTCTATCACTCCCAATCAATTTGGCTTCATGCCTAATTGTTCAACTATGAAAGCGATCTTTCTCATTAGAAGCTTGATGGAAAAATATAGAGATGTGAAGAAAGATCTACATATGGTTTTTATCGATTTAGAGAAGGCTTATGATAGTATTCCAAGAAATGTCATATGGAGAGTGTTAGAATAAAAGAGAGTATCTATTAGGCACATATAAGTGTTGAAAGATATGTATGAAGGAGCAACTACTATTATGTACATAGTGGGAGGGGATACAAGAAATTTTCTTATCTCAGTTAGATTACACCAAGGTTTAGCTATAAGCTATAACCCTTTTACATTAGTTCTAGATGAATTGATGAAACATATATAAGAGAGTATCCCTTGGTGCATGATGTTTGTGGATGATATAGCTCTAATAGATGAGATGTAAGAAAGAGTCAATAGAAAGCTAAAGCTTTGGAGAAGTACTCTAGAGTCAAAGGGCTTTAAGTTAAGTAGAACAAAGGCAGAATACATGCATTGCAAGTTCAGTGAAGGCCGAACTGGTGATAAGGAGGGAGTTAGTTTGGATGGAGTGGTATTGGCCCAAAGTAATCACTTTAAATATCTTAGTTCAATCCTTCAAGTAGATGAGAGATGTGAGGAGGATGTTATTAATAGGATTAAAGCTGGATGGTTAAAGTGGAGATATGCCACGGGAGTTTCATGTGATAACAAGATTCGCAATAAGTTGAAAGGAAAATTTTACCATACAGCCATATAACAGGCCATGTTATATGATAGTGAGTATTGGACAATAAAGGAGTCGTATGTGTCTAAGATAAGAGTTGCGGAGATGAGAATGTTAAGGTGGATGAGTGGCCATACTAGATTAGATAAAGTCCATAATAAGAGTATTAGAGAAAATGTAGGAGTGGTGCCAATTGAGGATAAGTTAAGTGAAGGGAGATTGAGGTGGTTTGGTCATGTGAAGTGTAGACATACAGAGGCTCCAGTTAGACATGTAGAGCACATTGGGTTAGAGGATAGAAAGAAAAGAACGGGTAGACCTAAACTGACTTGGAGGAGAGTAGTACAACATAACCTAGAAGTATTACACATTTCCTGTCACACCCTACCCCTTAGTAAGATGTAACATAATCCCGTAGTACATATAATGATTTACCATACTTCACCTACCGGTAACCCATTAAGTATACTACAAGGGATTTTAAAACCATTTTCTTACATTTTGGAAGTGGTGAGCATTTTGGTAGGAATTAAAAACATCTAATTGAAGTTTCAAAATTAGTAAAAAATTTCGCCCCTTTTTATTTTTTTTTTGCAAATTTTACAAAAATTTCGGTGCCGTCTATATTTGAGAACAACAGTTCTTCAAAACCTGTGAAAAACACTTCCAAATAATTAATCTCAACCCCATTTGCAACCACCAAATTTTAACTCAACAGCAATAGCAACACTTCAATTCAAAATCCAAATTTCAAATCAAGAATTGATATCTCAAAACATTTCATAATCTCATGTACATTGCATTTTAAATATCTTATTTACATTCATAAGTTAATTTACAAACGCAAAATCTCAAAAATAATATTATTATACATTGACTGTACAATTGCTCAATCTACCTTAATACATGTGACACTAAACCATTTACATCAAAAGAATTACAAAAGTATTAACAAATACCCATATAAAAATTCTTCAACTGTGCTCCTCTCTGACTGTAGCAGCTCACTTTACTGCTATGTCCTTTTTCTCTATCTGCGACAGCAAAGAAAGCTATCGCTGAGTATAAAAATACTCAGTGGTGCATGATAAATATAAAATGCAAAATATAAAATATTTGTCATTAATTCATAGTTCAAATATTTCACAATCACATTTCACAAATTTTTTTCAAATCACATTTATAACAAATAACAATTTAAACATTTCACAAATTTCAAAACTTAATATAACACAACTTTGATCAAACAATTTAATAATCATAGTATTGCCAATCAATAACACAACTTAGGCCATGATACAAAATTTCCAAACATGCCGTGTTATACACCACGACAAGGCAAACTCACCCCACTAATCGAAATTAATGAGGGAGGTGGGTAGCTAGCTAATGTGTACTCATCCAAACTCACCTCCTGATAGGGAAGCCAAAGAGGGAGGAATATAGTCAAACTCACCCCATAAATGGAGGAGGAACATAATAAGGGAATGCCATGCCAAGTGTGAATTTAAACAATTTAAATCAAGTTATTCAAACATTTCATGCAAAACACAATCGATTTCCAAAGTCAAATTTCCATTCCCAAAGTGGCAACACAATAGTTCTCAAAACCCATAATTAATACAATAATTTCACAATGCATAACTAAATAAATTTTCTATGAGAAAACGATAAATTAAGGTTTATTGTATACAAACATGATGTGAGTGGCCTCAAGGCCTTAACTTAGTCTCTTAGACCTTCTGGGTCCTTTTCAGTTGAAACACAAAATTTATAGTATCTCAGTAACTTTGTCTCACAACAATTCCAATAATTAATTCCTACAGCTTAAACTTCATCCTTGAACATTTTCATGTTGAGGTTACTATTCATGGTACTATAAATATTGACTTTCTTATGCTTAAAAGGTATGGAAACTCCAATTATACCCACATACCACATTTTGGTTACCTAACTTGTTGGTTTCGGTCATTTTCTCAAAACTTAAGTCTTTTAGGCAAATTTTCAAATTTTCAGTTTTGGTGACCTATTTTGTACTGTTCCATTAGTCATGTTGCTGTTAGAATTTGGCTAAGTTTTCTTCATAGAAATTTTTTCTTATTAACTTTATTTCTCTTTTTGAATCACTCCATTTGGAGTTTTGTAGCTCAAGTTATAGCCATTTGAATCATGGCTGTCGGATTGGCCTAACCCAGATTTCTGGGCAAATTTCTAGGTTCTGGCAGTTTTAGGTCACCAATTTGGGTGGCCAAATGACTTGGTTAAGGGCATAACTTGGGTCTGTGTTCTTCATAAAAGTTGTAGGTCTATATCTCAACTTTCTATTGGTAAAATTTCAGGTCATTTAGACCTGCCTAACCCAAGTTATGGCCAAATGAACAAATACTATTCATTTGGTCATTTTTGTTTAGGGCAGAACACTCAATTCCGGATTTGGCCAATTTGTTCACTATGCTATGGTCACTTTTTGGGCATGATTCCTAAATGAAAAATGTGAAATTTTTTGTCTAGTTTCATTCCCAATTAGCCTCACACCAATTGGGTTGGTAAATTTTCAGTTTTGGTCCCTGAAAGGGACCTTGGTCCTACTGCCTGCATAATGCCCATAACCAATTCGAATTTCCATTCAATTCCAACATTTCCAACATACCACACTTGGTCACAAATGACCATTTTTCAGCTCAAACAAGGTCAAACACACCATTTGACCAATTCTCCAATTTTTGTCCTCCAAAACCCTAGGTCCAAACCCTAATTTACATATTTGTTACATTTAACTAATTCAACAAATATAAACATACTTCTTAAACTCAATCAAGCTTAGATACACTTTTAATTCAATCAAACTCAATCAATTCCTACCACATCTCAAGTTGGCTGAAATTCCATGGAATTCTATACATGTTATTTTTGTTTCATTTTTTTCACAATTTCTAATGTAATTCAACTACTTAATTATGAATTTAAACATAAAATTGAAAACTAAACACTAACCTCTTTTATTGAATTTTTCTCTCTTCAAATTTCCTTTCTTTCCTCTTCTTTTTGTTGTCAATAGTTTTACCAAGCTTCAAAAACAAGGTTTAATGAAGGAATTTATGGAATTTATGGTTAATTTTGGGGTTTCAAAAGCTCAAAGAGAGCTTTAATGGAAGAAAGGAAAAGAAAAATAAGAGAGAGGTGAGAATAGGTTCACGGTAAGAAGAAGAAGAAAGGGAAAAAAAATGAATTTTATTTTCTTTTAATTCTTATTGGCTCCTTTTTATGCTGCATTATCTCCCAATTTTCAAATTTTAAAAATTAATATTTATTGTGTCATGGATGATGTCATAAACTTTTTAATTTTTATTTTTCACTTCTTTTTCATTTTTTATTTTTCACTTCTTTTTCATTTCTTTTTCATTTACCTCTTTAATTTAAATCTACATTTCAAAATTTTCATTTCTCAAATTTTATTAGACAGTTAGGTCAGGAGTCAGCTCTAGGGGTAAATTGACCAAATTACCCCTCGCTGGTTCAATCCGGTTTGGAAGTTATTTGATATTTTTTTCGGATCCCTGACCTAATTATTTGACCATCTTAACAACCCTTTTTTGTGATTTTCTATTTTCTACTGTGTTCGCAATTCGCAATAGTCCTAAGGACCGTAGCGTTACATTTTTCGGTTCAAAATTCGAGTTAAGACTGACCTCGCAGTCATTTCCTGGGAAGGTCACCCATCGTTGTGACTCCCAACTCATTTAACTTCTTGTGTACTGTTTTTCTTATTTATACTTAACTAATTGACAATTACTAATTATTTGTATTCAGGGCTTATCTAGTTGTCTTAGATGTGGTTCTAATCCTCTTAATTATCCGGACCGACATCGGTCATCGAAATAGTAAAATATACCAAGCTATGCAAATAGGGGTGTTACAATTCTCCCCCCCCTTAAAAGAAATTTCGTCCTCAAAATTCTGCCCACTATCTGTCTTCAATTAGTCATATGTGTTATTTTCTCATGTTTTTCTCACGTTTCCATGTAGCATCATCGTCGGAATGATGGTCCGTAGCACTTTAACTAATAATATTTACATATCGATTGCTCACCTGGTGTACCAAGTTCCTTATGAGCTTCTGTCATAAGTTAATTTTGAATTCATTTCAATTCTAGGGGTAAGCAAATTTGTGTGCTAACGGATCCACTTTTTCTAGGACCTCGTTTGATCCTAGATAATGAGAACTTAGTCTTTCTCCTTTTTACATAATCTTATAATCTTCATTCCTTTGAGTCTGTGTAAGACTTTTAATAATCTCATGTAACGTTTAATTTGTTTATACAATCATAATCTTTTCTTACTGTTTCTTTAGCAATTATTTTCCTTTGTAATCTCTTTTTTTTTTCATTCCAAAACTTAACTTTAATTATTTTATTCCTCGATCTTATCTTCTTTCTTAACTCGACTGTCGAGTCATGATTTAGCACCTCTTATCATCCCTAATAAATCCGCTATACTTTAATATTACTTTGATTTGGTCCTCTGACCATTCTAGTCAACACTTTAACTTATTTTGATTATGGTACCCACTGACATCTATCAGCAGTAATACCTTTACCAGCATCTAAGGTAGCTATATTACTATAACTTACTTTTAGGTTCTCTTGCCTTACTTAATTAGGCCTACTAATTAACCAAATTCTTGTGTGCTAGCAAATACTTTTCACTGACAAACTCTTCCAAAATTAATTTTTAAAAGACTGATCACTAACATATCAAAATTGATTTTTTTTTTTTATACATATACATATCTTAATTAAGAATCGAGAAAATACCAGCAACCATGTCAGAAGTCTCATCCTCATCCCTCTGTAGCATAGTGTATACTCTCACTGGAGCATCACCTTGTCCCTTTTGATTCACAGTACTCTAACTTCCAGGTGTACTACCCCTACTTCTGCCTCTGCCTCTACCAACTACTGGTGAACTCTTCGGGGTAGAAACTTGGGCTGGTCCTTCTGATGTGGTAAATGATCCATAAAGGCGTGGACTTACGCAATCCTTAACAAAATGACTAGTCCCTCCACAATTAAAACATGCTCCTATAGCTCTATAACATACTCCACTATGTGGTTTACCACAAGTCTCACAAAGTCGGTCTGATAGTGTATTTCTGCGTGTCTGTTAAGTTTGCTAATCGGATTGGGATGGTTTCTGTCCAGAAGATCTACCTCTACCTGATTCGCGTGAGCTAGATCCTCCAAAATGTTTTCTCTTCCCCGAACTACTTTTTATAGTTTGACTAGTAGCTTTTTCTGTTTTCTCTTTCTCTTCTATACTCTTTTTCACTGCCCCTTCTGATTCTATCCTTTCCAGTTCCAGGGCTTGTGAAATCAATTTAGAAAAATTCTGGTGTCAGAACCCCACCCCTTGCATTCTCAAGCTAGGCCTCAACCCAGCCTCAAACCTCTTACACCGGTCTCTGGGGGTGGTGACCAAACTTCTGGCATAGTGGCTTAGTCGAGAGAAATCCCACTCATACTCTCCTACAGTTCTATCCCCTTGCTTCAGACTTAAAAACTCTTGCAGCTTCATATCTACATAAGTATCGGGGACCCACTTTTGCCGAAATTCCCTTGAAAAGTCTGCCCATGTGAGGACTGGTGGCTCTACCAGGCTGTGGGGGATGGTCTTCCACCACTCATATGCATCCTCTTGCAGAAGTGATACTGAATATTTGAACTTCAACTCTTCTACACACTGCAGCTTTCTGAAAACCAGTTCCATTCTCTCTAACCACTGTTCTGCCTCCAATGGATCCACTGTTCCTTTGAATTCTGTAGCCCCAAATTTCATTAACTTCTCATATTGCTGAGCCGGAGGCTGTGGTTGTGCTGCAAGTGCTTACATCTGAGTTTAAGGTGGCACATTTCCCTCCATTTGATGGAAAAACGCAGCCATCTACTGCACAAACTGAGCAAGAAACTGCGGTGCTAGAGTAGGAGTTGAAGTGGCTGATCCACTCACATTTTGGAGTGCTGGGGCTTCCCCTTGGACCTCAGTCTCGACAGATTGCTCCACAGAATGATCTCCCTCTTCCATTCCATTTTCCAGAAATTTTCTACTCTCTGATAACAAACACAAGGAGGTTGACCTCCATTAGTGCATATTCATGATGTAAATATGTCATATGTATCAAACATTTAAGCAGTTGTATTTATTGACAAAATATTTCAAATTCACAGTTCAAAATTTATTTTAAAACCTTTGCTCTGATACCAATAAACATGTCACACCCTACCCCTCAGTAAGATATAACATGATCTCGTAGTACATCTAATGATTTACCGTACTTTGCCTATCAGTAACCCATTAAATATACTACAAGGGATTTTAAAACCATTTTCTTACATTTTGGAAGTGGTGAGCATTTTGGAAGGAATTAAAAACATCTAATTGAAGTTTCAAAACTAGTAAAAATTTTCGCCCCTTTCTATTTTTTTTGCAAATTTTACAAAAATTTCGGCAGAGTGTCGTCTATATTTGGGAAAAACAGTTCTTCAAAACCTGTGAAAAACACTTCCAAATAATTAATCTCAACTCCATTTGCAACCACCAAACTTCAACTCAACAGCAATAACAACACTTCAATTCAAAATCTAAATTTCAAATCAAGAATTGATATCTCAAAACATTTCATAATCTCATGCACATTGCATTTTAAATATCTGATTTACACTCATAAGTTAATTTACAGACGCAAAATCTTAAAAATAATATTATTATACATTAACTGTACAACTGCTCAATCTACCTTAATACATGTGATACTAAACCATTTACATCAAAATAATTACAAAGGTATTAACAAATACCCATACAAAAATTCTTCAACTGTGCTCCTCTCTGACTGTAGCAGCTCACTTTGCTGCTATGTCCTTTTCTCTATCTATGACCGCAAAGAAAGCTATCGCTGAGTATAAAAATACTCAGTGGTGCATAATAAATATAAAATGCAAAATATAAAACATTTGTCATTAATTCATAGTTCAAATATTTCACAATCACATTTCACAAAATTTTTTCAAATCACATTTATAACAAATCACAATTTAAACATTTCACAAATTTCAAAACTTAATATAACACAACTTTGATCAAACAATTTAATAATCATAGTGTTGCCAATCAATAACACAACTTAGGCCATGACACAAAATTTCCAAACATGCCGTGTTGTACACCACGACAAGGCAAACTCACCCCACTAATCGAAATTAATGAGGGAAGCGGCTAGCTAGCTAATGAGTACTCATCCAAACTCACCTCCTGACTGGGAAGCCAAAGAGGGAGGAATATAGTCAAACTCACCCCATAAATGGAGGAGGAACATAATAAGGGACTGCCATGCCAAGTGTGAATCAAAACAATTTAAATCAAGTTATTCAAACATTTCATGCAAAATACAATCGATTTCCAAAGTCAAATTTCCATTCCCAAATTGGCAACACAATAGTTCTCAAAACCCATAATTAATACAATAATTTCACAATGCATAACTAAATAAATTTTCTATGAGAAAATGATAAATTAAGGTTTATTGTGCACAAACCTGACATGAGTCACCTCTAGGCCTTGATTCAGTCTCTTAGACCTTTCAGGTCTTTTTCAGCTGAAACACAAAATTTATAGTGTCTCAGTAACTTTGCCTCACAACAATTCCAATAATTAATTCCTATAGCTTAAACTTCATCCTTGAACATTTTCATGTTGAGGTTACCATTCATGGTACTATAAATATTGACTTTCTTATGCTTAAAAGGTATGGGAACTCCAATTATACTCACATACCACATTTTGGTTACCTGACTTGTTAGTTTCGATCATTTTCTCAAAACTTAAGTCTTTTAGACAAATTTTCAAATTTTCAGTTTTGGTGACCTATTTTGTACTATTCCATTGGTCATGTTGCTTTTATAATTTGGCTAAGTTTTCTTCATAGAAATTGTTCCTTATTGTCTTAACTTTATTTCCCTTTTTGAATCCCTCCATTTGGAGTTTTGTAGCTCAAGTTATAGCCATTTGAATCATGGCTGCCGGATTGGCCTAACCCATATTTCTGGGCAAATTTCTGGGTTCTGGCAGTTTTAGGTCACCAAATTTTAGGTGGCCAAATGACTTGGTTAAAGGCATAATTTGGGTTTGTGTTCTCCATGAAAGTTGTAGGTCTATATCTCAACTTTCTACTGATAAAATTTCAGGTCATTTAGACCTGCCTAACCCAAGTTATAGCCAAATGAACAAATACTGTTCATTTGGTGACTTTTGTACAGGGCAGAACACTCAATTCCAGATTTGGCCAATTTGTTCACTATGCTATGGTCACTTTTTGGGCATGATTCCTAAATGAAAAATGTGACATTTTGTGTCTAGTTTCATTCCCAATTGGCCTCACATAATTGGGTTAGTAAATTTTCAGTTTTGGTCCCTGAAAGGGACCTTGGTCCTACTGCCTGCATAATGCCCATAACCAATCCTAATTTCCATTCAATTCCAACACTTCCAACATACCACACTTGGTCACAAATGACCATTTTTCAGCTCAAACAAGGTCAAACACACCATTTGACCAATTCTCCAATTTTTGTCCTCTAAAACCCTAGGTCCAAACCCTAATTCACATATTTGTTACATTTAACTAATTCAACACATATAAACATACTTCTTAAACTTAATCAAACTTAGATACCCTTTTAATTCAATCAAACTCAATCAATTCCTACCACATCTCAAGTTGGCTGAAATTCCATAGAATTCTATACATGTTATTTTTGTTTAATTTTTTTCACAATTTCTAATGTAATTCAACTGCTTAATTATGAATTTAAACATAAAATTGAAAACTAACCACTAACCTCTTTTGTTGAATTTTTTCCTCTTCAAATTTCCTTTCTTTCCTCTTCTTTTTATTGTCAATAGTTTTACCAAGCTTCAAAAACAAGGTTTAATGAAGGAATTTATGGAATTCATGGTTAATTTTGGGGTTTCAAAAGCTCAAAGAGAGCTTTAATGGAAGAAAGGAAAAGAAAAATGAGAGAGAGGAGAGAATAGGTTCACGGAAAGAAGAAGAAGAAAGGGAAAAAAAATGAATTTTCTTTTCTTTTAATTCTTATTGGCTCCTTTATATGTTGCATTATCTCCCAATTTTCAAATTTTAAAAATTAATATTTATTGTGTCATGGATGATGTCATAAACTTTTTATTTTTTATTTTTCACTTCTTTTTCATTTCTTTTTCATTTACCTCTTCAATTTAAATCTACATTTTAAAATTTTCAGTTCTCAAATTTTATTAGACAGTTAGGTCAAAAGTCAGGTCTAGGGGTAAATTGACCAAATTGCCCCTTGCTGGTTCAATCCGGTTTACAAGTTATTTGATATTTCTTTTGGATCCCTGACCTAATTATTTGACCAGCTTAACAACTCTTTTTCATGATTTTCTCTTTTCCACTGTGTTCGCAATAGTCCTCAGGACAGCAGCGTTACATTTTTCTGTTCAAAATTTGAGTTAAGACTGACCTCGCAGTCATTTCCCGGGAAGGTCACCCATCGCTGTGACTCCCGGCTCATTTAACTTCTTGTGTACTATTTTTCTTATTTATACTTAACTAATTGACAATTACTAATTATTTGTATTCAGGGCTTATCTAGTTGTCTTAGATGTGGTTCTAATCTCCTTAATTATCCGGACTGACACCGGTCATCAAAATAGTGAAATATACCAGGCTATGCAAATAGGGGTGTTACATTTCTGAGGATTTAACCTAAAATCGTTTGGAGTGGAGAAAGAGAATTTATATAGCCGACCCCAATAAATTTTTGGAATAAAGGCTTACTTGAGTTGAGTTGAGTTGAGCTGTAAAATATGCTAATACTTAAAAATTTTCATTGTGTATTTCTCTCCTCTTTAAAAAAAAAAGTTAAAAAATGAAAAAAAAAAGAAAGAGAATAAAAAAATAAATAAGAAGTGTACCTTATGTTTTCAAGATTGAAAATATTCTCATATTTTGAATCCTTTTTATCCTTTTTCTTGTTAGCCTCATTTTGAATCCTATAGGCCTATTACATCCCTTAAAGTCCTTTGATCTCTTGATTGTACTTGCTATATTAGTGGAGATAGGGACAGGAAGTTTGCCTATGGGATTGGAAATTTATAAATCAATTCATCAAGTTCCATCATTCTATATAGAGGTGCTTTAGCCATTGATTATTTTAAAGTTCTTTTTGAGCATGACTTTCTCTTTTGATTGGTTCATTTGGGGAATTTTGGATAATTAATTGACTTGAGGCTAAGCGGTGAAAGCTTGAGCAAGCAATAGATTCTTTGCATCTAAAAGGATGGGTATATGGATTGTTGGTATGGCTAGAGGTAAGTTAGGTTGCTCTAATAGGTGATTTACATTATCCTTTAGACAAGGCACCCCAAAGTTACATTGTATTTCAAAGTTTGTTTGAGGACAAGCAAGGATTTGAGTTTGGGGAATTTAATATATGCATTTCATATAGTCATTTATGTTAGATTTTATAGTTATTTTATTCTTTTATTAGTTAATTTTAGTTATTTCATTAGTTATTTAATTAGTCCTTCATACTTGTTAATTTTGGGTTAATTTGTAATTTTGTTTTTATCTTGTAAATAAAATGACGTTTTTAAGGGACTAAAAAATAATTGTGCAAGTGAAGAGTAAAATCCAAGTCCAAAAGTGTCAAAAATAAAGCCTAAAAATTGAAGATTTTAAAGGCTATCGAAAGTTGCATAAGGAGCTGTATAGTCAATGCAGCTTGTGTCCAGAAAATGAAAAAAATTCTCAACTTACTGATAGTTGGATAGCCTAGTGCATAGGCTATGCACCATTTTATGCAAGAGACTGGAAAGATATTGCAAACCTATCAAAAGATGCATAGCCTGTGCACCTTCATGGACGATAAACTTAATCCTGTTGAGACATGCATAGCGTCATGCATTACCTATGCACTCTCCTGTGCAGGTGACCAGTAAATCTCTTAGACTTTCTGAAATGTGCATCAGCTCCCGCATAGCCTATGTGCCTTCATGAAAATTCTCTGAAGCTTGCCAAATCATGCCTGTCCGAACAGCTAGGATGTCTGGAACTATATTTAAATCATATAAAGAAGTCATAAACAAAAGTAATAAAGATTAAATAAGGTTGAATGAAAATAAGAGTAATAAAGCACAAATAGGTTAAATGAGCCTAGACCCCGGTGATGAGTGACCGACACGGGAAGCAACTATAAGTTAAGTTGCTACCCTAAATTCGTGTGGGACCCTATGGAGACCTTAACGAAGAAATTATTTAGAAATTTTTGAGAATTTGGAAACCAAAGAAATGAAAAAGGAAAGAAGTATAATTAAGTGAATCATAAACTAATGATTCATCGAGTATTATGGAAAAATGATGGACTATAACCTGATGAGGGGTGTTTTGGTCGTTTCGCTTGAAGAGTTTACTTTTAACCAAAATATCAATTAAATTAAGTAAAATTAAAGTATTAAAATATGAAGAAATTTTGAGGAAAATTCAAGTAAAAATGGGTAAAGGAAAGAAAAGAAATGAAAACTTAAAATTTTAAATGGAATTATGACATAAACATGACTCATCATGACATAATTAAAACTAAAGACTTATGAACATAAGACACCTCATTTTAATTATTTCAATTTAAAGTCCATCATCTTCATCTTCAGCCAAAGGTTGTCGCCCCACCTCCTTCTTCATTCTCTCTCAATTATTTTTCATTTCTACCATGGTAACACCAATTCCAAGCTTCCTTACCCTTACCTATCTTTATCAATTTTATGGGAAATCTTGAGAAACCTCCATAGCTAGCCATAAAACCCAAGGAAAGTGGGAAGAAAGTGAAGGAATTTAAAGATTAAAAAGCTCAATTAGAGGTAAGTCATCTCTCTAGCTTAATTAATTTGTGTATGCATGAAATTAAGCTTAGATATGGGGATTTAGCTTAAGAAATCATAAAAATTATGCATGAATCTTGATGTATGAATTTTGGATGGTTTGGGGACTTAGGGTTTTGATGGTTTGATCTAATTAGAAGTGATTTTTAATGTTAGATGATGATATGTGCATGGATTTTGTAGTTGAAATTGATTGAGCTTGTTGAAATTGAAGTTAATCAATTAGGGTTTTGGTGAATTTAGGGTTTCTATTGTATGAAGTGCAATTAAGGTTCTTGATGCCAAATTAAGGTCATTTGATGTGCTTTGGTTGAGAATGGTTTTGTTTTGGTGATGAAATTGAAGAAAATGAAGTTGGACATTTGGCTTTGATTCTAGACACTTGAGTCAAGTGTGCTTAGGAGCTTATAAGTTGAGCTACACAACTCCAATTGGTGTGAAACCAATTGAAAATGAAAACTAAGACATAATGCTTTCATGAAAACACCCTGCCCAGAAAATGACCATAAGTTATCTTAAATTTGGCTTGAATCTGGAATTGCAATTCTGGATCTGACAAAAATGACCATGTGAACAGTACTTCTTAAACTAGGCATAACTCACTCTAGAAAACTTTAATTTAGGTGATTCTTTAACCAATGGAAACCTGAGACAGAGGAGAACAATTCTTATGAAGATCATAGAGCCAAATTATGAACCTAACTTAGTCAAATTACTAGACAAAATTAGTCTAGCAAATCTGCCTTAGTGCTAAACTAAACCTGGAAAATGTAAAGGATTAGGCATTTGACCAGTTTTGGCACAATTGCCATAACTTGGACTAAAAAACTGTAAATGTAATAATTCTAAAGCTAAAATTCTCATAAGACATAGAACTAAAAAATTTATGTTTTGACCAGAACCCAGTTCTAAAGGTAAATTAGAGAAAATATTAGGCTAAGTTAAAAATGCCAAACTTGGAAATTCCTGTAGTTCAGCCTTTTTGGACTGTGATCTACGAATGGTTATCAAGTCATAACTTCCTTTACAAAACTATAATTAGAGTGATTCAAAATGATTTGAAAACCTAAGACAAAGACCTAAAACATTGTTTCAGGGACTAGGGCCAAATTATGAGCTTAAGATGCCTGGATATAGAATGTAAGTTTAAGGCACAAATTTGAAAAACTAGAAATTTCAAGATACGGTATCTGGAACAATGCTTAATGTTTTGGCCATAACTTGAGATCCAAAACTCCAAATTAAGTGATTCAAAAAGAAAAATAAAACTAAGACATAGAGGAACAATTTTCATGAAAAACACTACACAAAATTATGACTAGAAATAGGTTAAATGGGGTTACAAAATCAGGGTCCAAAACTGCCCTGAACCCAGAATGCATTGAAATTGTAAAATTAAATTAGGGATGCATTAGGCATTTATTTGATTAGCTATTGAAGATAATTGTGATGAGTATTGAGACACTTTAATTGTGAATTTTTAGTAGAAAAGGAGGCATTGAAAGGCAAGGAGAAGTAAACTAAGAAAAAGGAAATCCATTGAGGTTTGTGCACAACTAACCTTTTTCTTTATTTTTAACTTTGAAATTGATATGAATGAGTTATGATTTTTCTTGTATTTGAAAACTTAATTTATGAAACGAATTTGTGAATGTGGAAAGGTGGATGTTGGCCCTTTTATATCATTGTAGTATGGGGGTGGGCTGGTTTTGAATGCTTTTAGAAGTGTTTTGAGAAATTGTGTGTTGCCAACCCTATAAGGGGAATTTGATGAATATAATGTGATTGCTAATTTGCAATGAAATTCTTTGAATGAAATTATTTGGATTTGTTTTGAAACCACAATTGGCATGATAGTTTCTTATTGTGTTCCTCCTCCATTCATGGGGTTGAGTTTGATTATGTTTCCTCCCTCTCTGGCTTGTCAGTTGAGGTTGAGTTCGGATGAGTATTCGTATAGCTAACTAGCCACCTCCCTCTTTAATTTTGGTTAGTGAGGCTGTAGATTGCTTTGTCATGGTATACAACATGGCATTGATTAGAAATTTTGTGTCATGACTTAAACTATGTGAATTATTGGCAACACCATTGTTTGAAATTGCTTTGATAAAATGTTATTGAAACGGTTGATTTATGTGATTGAAAATGTTGATGTTAGTTTTATGATTTATGTAAATGTGAATATTTTGAACTCTTGTTTACCATTTGATAAACTATGTTTATAGTGAGTTTTAAATTTTTAGTTGTGCACCACTGAGTAAAATACTCAGCGATAGCTTCTTTATGCTGTCGCAGATAAGGAGAAAGGCAAAGCAACAGAGTGAGCTCCTTGTAGTTGTGATTGATGCTGCGCTTGGATCATTTTTGGTTATATTATTTATACCCTTAGTAAATTCATTTTGATATAAAATTAGTCCATATATATCTATAAGATAAATGAGCAGCTGTACAAATGAAATTGTAATAATATTTTAATATCCTTTGAGTTGTAAGTTTATAGATGAACATCTATTTTGATATGTATATGAGATATATATATTTCATTGGTGTTGGTTGAATGAAAAGAGATGATTTAAGTTGATTGAGTTGTGTGCGATATATTTTTTTAAATTGATTTTCAACAGGTTTGAAGAACTGTTTTTACATAGTTTAAGCCGGTACCATGCAGAATTTCTATAAAATTTTAAAATACTAAATTAATTCTAAATCAATTTTATGACATATACCTAACATAAAGACACTTTTATAATTCTTTTATCATCATTTTACACTTAAAATTGAAATAGAATTGTTTTAAAATCCCTTGTAGTATATTTAATGGGTTATCGGCGAAGTTCAATAATTCATTAAGTATATTATGGGATCATGTTATACCTTATAGTGGAGTAAGGTGTGACAATTCTAGGGTTCAAGGGGTATTTAAGCATCTTTACACCACTTTTTGCTACAAGGAGAAGAAGAAAAAGAGAAAGAATTGAAGAAAATGAGACAAACAAAAAGAGGAAGATCACTGTTTTTCACTCACCAGTTGGGATTTTGGCTCTTCTTCACCAGATTATTCATCTCAAACATCAGGTTTTTCAGTTTTAAATTTACTTTTCATGTTTTATTTCTTCTTCTACACAAAATCTCTTGTAATGAACATGGATTGTGAGTAGTTTCTTTGATTTTGGAGTTAAGGACATAATATTTGAGTTTTTTTTGTGGAATTAACAGGTTAGTCTCAATTTCATGAATTTATGAGGTTTAATCAGTTTCTTGTGAGCATGCTTATTTACATACTTAGTGAAGGACCCTATTAAGTTATGTTCTTAATCCTTGATTGAAGAACCGAAAGCTAAAAACAAAATGATAGAAAATAAAAAAAATTGGACTTAATTAGCTTAGATCTAAAAATAGATTAAGGATTAAGAGGGCTTAATAGATTTATTAAAGAAACTAATGGGTCTTAGTTAATTTTAAACTCCATGAAAGTAGGATTTAATTAATCAAGACACTCTTTGATTCACTTGAAAGAGATTTTAAAGGATTTTAGAATTGATCTCTTTTAAACCCATGAATTTCATAGATTGGGCTAGATAGGAAAAATCCTAAATTGACTTGAATATGAACTCTTAACTCTTGAGTCATCTTTTTATAATTGTTGCTTTGTATTTTACTTTTGAGTGCTTTATTTAATTACATTAATTTTTATTATTAATTTCTCAATTTCTTTATTTAGCTAATTATTAATTAGTCATTATTTGAATTTAGTTTTGCATTTTCATATCTTAAAATTCAAATTTCTAAATTTCTTTTATTTGTTTGATTAAATTACAATTTTAATATAGTTCATTTTACATTAAAAATTAAATTAAAAACACAGCTCTTCATAGGAACAATGTCTTTTTCTGTACTACTTGAACAACCCATGCACTTGTAGCAATTCACATCAAATAGGAATTGATAATAAAGTGTAATCTACAGTCAATTTTGATAGGAAGCATGCTCTTGGTGGACAATGCCAAAGCCTGTGACCGAGATGTGACTCAATAGAACCTTACTTCATAAAGAATTTCAATTATGAAATGTTTTCACCTAATTCTATTAAATATGAAAAGAGTTTCAAACTTTTAACTATGGCATTGGAGTGGCCTCTTGGATAGCTCAGACCTGATTGCAAAGACACTTTATTAAGAATTAGTGCAGTGAGCATGGGCGAGCACACAACTTTCTTCCACTTTCTTAAAGTTTTAATGCAAAATGACTTCGTTGAAAAATATTTTGAAGTTCTCTACATATTCTACATTCACCGTGCCCAAAGAGCACCAGTTTAGGAACCGATGTACGTACAATGATCACATTTTATATGCTCTAAGAGGCACATTTGAAAGCAATTGCAAATTGGTCCTAATATAGCAGAGTCCAAAAACCAAACTCCATGAGTTCTGCTCAATCAGATCCAAGTCCAAACATTCCTCAAAGTCTGAACTTAAGGATGGTCTCTATTTGTAGTCTCTCATAGTTCAAACAACAAGGCAAAGATCGGCATTCTAGGGGATCAAAATAAGCGACAATCATGCTAGAGATCTCAATTGAGATCAAGCATTATAACTAATATATGTTCCATTAGGCTATGAAAGGAAAGGTCAAAGATCCAACCAAGATTCCAGAAAGATTGCCCTTCATATCCCTATGAAAATAGGTCTAATAGGCAAGACAAAGTAAGTGAAAAAACTCTCTACAAAATCAATTATATTTCATTCATCTCTAATGAAATTTCCATGATTAACTTAAGCGTTAGAGTGGCTATGGGTTGGCAACCGACCCTCACTTGTTTTCTTATTCTTAGGTGACCTAAGGTCCAATCAACAGGAGCAAATCAAGTATCCAGAAGATCCATGGCAACATAAGGTCTTGAAGGGGGGACATGTGATGGCAGGGTGTAATTTATGTTCAATTTCTGGTCTTTTAGTTCATGACCACTTGGTGGTTGTACTATAGCCTTATTCTATCTAATTACAATGTCAGAAATACCTAAATTAGAAATAAATACTATAGTGTGAAATCTAATAAAAGAGTGTAATTTGGACTTAACTATCATTAAAGTCATCTCTAGGATACTATTTCATACTTTGAAAGAGAGATTATTAGGAACATGCAAGTGTAGAACTCCTATATCAGAAAAAAGATGAGATGAGTGGGAGACATATAAATGAGAAAGACCCATATACCCATTGCTTTAAAGGTTTTAGATTGGATGTGATGTCAAACCCATGATGCTCTTTCATAAAGCACATCAAAAAAGATTTTCATCACTCGCTAGATCTCTAACATTAAGATTATCTTATAAGAAGTATACATGGAATTAGTTTTTTAGAGGAACATCATTCAAAAAGGATAGCAGAGAATATACTTGAGCTCATCAGCCTTTAATATTATTAACACTAATGTAGGCAACATGTAATACCAAAGTTTTGTGCATGCAAAGTGTAAGGAGAGGCAAATTTCAATTGCTAAGTACTTTACTTCAATAGGGTTGAGTACTCTATTCAAATAATAAATTATTGCTCTTTCGACACCATTTTGCTCTTTTATGAGAATGCTTCCTATGAACTTAGCGGCCACAATATATGGAATTTGTGGTTTGCAATGCCACAAATATATATAAATAAAAAACACTATGAGTTATAAATCATTTACATATTGTAAAAGTCACTATAAATAAAAATAAGATTAAACAAATCAAGATTAAAGGCTTTTTAAGTTTGAAAAAAAAAAAAAAGAAAATAGCAGCACTATATACCAGAACAAGATTAAGGGCCTTTTAAGAATTTCACAAACAATAATAGACTCACCCTAAATTATTATTAGGGTAACTTATAAATTAGTTCATAAGGTTTGCTTAAACTTACAACTTAGCTTTTGTAATTTTAAGACCAAGTAATTTAGTTGTTAATAAACATATAACTTAGTCTCTACCATTAGAATTTTAGTTAAATTACTATTAATTTTAGTAAAAATGACCAAAATGTCATTAACTTTATTCTTAATTTGAAAATAATTTAGTTTCTAAGATTTGATAATTTAATCCCTGAAATTTGATTAAATTTATAACTTAATTCCTGAATTTTAATACTAAGCTATTTAATCATTGACATTTTAATGAGCTTATAAGTTAGTCACTATCATTTAAATCACTATTAATTCCATCAAAGTTAGCAAAAATTATGAAAATATCTTTAACTGTATTTTTAATCAGAAAATAATTTAGTCCTAATGTTTTATTTTATTAAAAATTTTATTCTAGATTCATATTTTATATTTTTATATATGATATAATATAATATATAAAATATATATATATATATATATATATATATATATATATATATATATATATATATATATATATATATATATATATATATATATATATATGACAAATAGAATTTTACAAAATAGAATTTTACAAAGTTATAAGAATTTAAGGATCAATTATAAAATGTATCAATGATTTTGTAATTAATTAAAATTTTTAAGGACTTTGATGATTATAATTTAAATTTTAAATTTTTTAATTTAATGGGACTTTAATGACATAGAGACTAAATTTGTTAATAAAATAAAATTTTAGAAACTAAATTATTTTGAAATGTAAAATAGTGTTAAGGACATTTTGATTATTTTTGTTAAAATTAATTATAATTTAACTAAAATTTTAATGATAGAGACTAATTATAAATTTATTATAATATTAAGAATTAAATTAATTATATTAAAATCATAGGAACTTAGTTACATATTTAAATAAATTTTAAAGACTAAATTATAATTTACCTTTATTATTAACAAATGAAATTATTGATGGGGACTGCAGCAGTAATGTATAAAACTCTTTGTACTCATTTGTAATTGTGATTAAACGTTTCAGGACTTGAATGTAATTTAGCGAGAAGAATATCAATAAAGTTGACCGTTTACCCGGTTAGATGGCGAGGTTGCTCCCAAAGTCTTCGTCCACGCACTTTTTCTCTCTCTCCTTTAGGCTATTGGCTGATCGAAGATAAAAATCTGTTGCCTTTCCTATCTTTTCACTGTAAATCAAAGTTCTATATGTCAAGGTATTCATTTTAATTGCTGGTTTTATGGTTTTTTGATCCAAATGTAAATTGGGTTTCTCTCTCTATCTCTCTCTCATTTGATGGCTTAGCTTTGTTTAATCTAGTTTTGAGCTGAAGTTCAACTTTATTTTGAGCTGGATTCTTTTCTTTCGAAGTGAGTGAACTTGGGCTCTGTCATTTGTGTTTGAGCTTGGAAAATTGTTAAACTACGTAGAATTTAGTAATAGGGAATATAAAATTGCAGTTTCAAAGTGGTAGATTCTTTGGCATGTATGGATGGATTCGATTCTTATACTACTTTTTGCTTTCTCACTAATTTATTTCTCTATAGTTCAGTTGTTGCCAATATTGATTTCCTTGTTTTAATTTTGCAGGAGAAGATTGAGCCTTTACTGATTTCTATTCTGAAGGGATTTCATTTTCCTCGCCATATTGTAAGGGTCCGTTATGGCATCTTCTTCCTCGTCTCGTAAACGAAAGTATGACGTGTTTCTTAGCTTCAGAGGCGAGGACACTCGTGATAATTTCACTAGCCATCTCTATGATGCTTTATGTCGTAAAAAGATCAAGACTTTCATAGACAATGACCTTGAAAGAGGGGAAGAAATAACACCTGCCCTTTTGAGAACAATTGAAGAATCATTGATTTCTGTAATCATTTTCTCCAAAAAATATGCGTCTTCTCCGTGGTGCTTGGATGAAATGGTGAAGATACTTGAATGCAAGGAAATTTATGGACAGACGGTTTTACCAATTTTTTATCATGTAGATCCATCTGATGTAGAAAGACAAAGTGGGAGCTTTGCAGATGCATTTAATGAGCTTGAGAATAATTTTAAGGAGAAAATAGAAATGATGCCCCGGTGGAGGGCTGACTTGATGAAAGCTGCTACTATATCTGGATGGGATTCTCGGGTGATAAGGTATGTATCAATGCATCTATGCCTTTTAAATTTTCATTTTGAAGGTTTCATAAGCGAATATAAATTAGACTTTATGATTTTTTTGTACAAATGTAAATGCAATCGACAAGTTATTCTGAAGGTAGAAAACAAAATACTGAAAAATTGTATCTTGCAAAACAATTAGATGAATAGGAAATTCTTGCTTAGACTCAGTCCACTGTGAACCAAGACACAAAGAAAAATTCGAAACTAGTCTCTCTTTTCTGGTTTGCAATTGTTGTATAGAATATGTTTTTCTCTTTTAGGACATAAAATGACAAGAACAAAAATGTTTTAATAATAAAAGTATTTTTTGGACAATTTGACAAGACCAGAAAAACAAAATGGATACCAAATGGACCTAAAATAGCATCTTGCTGGCAAAATCATGGTCATAATTCATAGAACCACTTGTGTTGGACTAGCAAATGTAAATTGTGAGGTTTATGTAAATATGACTTATGTTGTTAATCCCGTATCAACCATTAAATTCAAATTAATGATTGAGATTTCGTTGTCTAATTTCCTACTAGAACAAAATGGCTTTCCTTAGGGAAAACACTATATCTTCCTTTGACTTTTTTTCTTAATCCAATAAAAGCCAAAATTTTCAATATTCTATAATTCAAGAACTAAAGTGTTTGATTTCAAAACAGATGTGTTGGAAAACGAGGACTAGAAATGTACTTAGTAAGCTTATTTTGAACCAAAACATCACTTTTTGTGATATGCTGTAACATTCCTTATTTGTTTTAAAACATGAATGATGAGCTTAATGTCTTGTGGATATTGAATTATAACAACTTTTACCAACAAATGAAAAGCCTATATGTGTGTGTGTGCGTGTAATGAAAAGCCTATATACATGTGTGTGTGCCCTATATGTGTGTGTGTGTGTGTGTGTGAAGTTCTGATGTGTGTCTGTGTGTGTCTCTAAATTTTGTCTTTCTCAGTCTCTAAAGTTCTGATGTGTGTGTGTGTGTGTTGTGTGTGTTAAAGTTCTGGTGTGTGTGTGTGTGCGGGCGCGCGCGCGCGTGTTACGGAGTCTTTCTCAGTCTCTAAATTTGGTCTTTCTAAATTTCTGATGTGTGTTAAACAAACGAAGGAAAGTTTTGCAATACTTTTTGAGATAAATTTTCTTTTCATATGTTTTTTTTTTTGGCGGTGTATGGGGCTGATTTGGACAGCATAAAAGATTTGCAATTTTCTGTTCACATTGCATTAACTAATTATTTTATTAGGTCTAACAGAAAAAAAAAGGTTTCAGGACTTGATAGAGAAAACAAATAAGCAGTCAGGGCTTCATTGAGAAATATGTAAAGTATTAGGACTCTGATGTAATTAATTCTTTTGTTGTAAAATGAGTGCTTAGAAAGAAAATGTTGATGTAACAAAACCTTTCATGATCTTTTCATTATTTTTCTCTGTTTCTCTTCACTATACGGTTTGTCTCGGTACTTTTTATTGTATTAGGTCCGAGGCTAAACTTGTGAAAGAAATTGTGGAACATGTTTTGAGGAAATTGAATCATGTATCCTTAGAAGTTGCAAAGGCCCTGATTGGAATAGACTCACACATTGGACATATTAAGAATTTATTACACATTGGATTGCCGGATGTTCGTATTTTAGGAATTTGGGGTATGGGTGGCATAGGCAAAACAACTATTGCCAAAGCTATTTTCAACGCTTTCTCATATCAATTTGAAGGTTGCAGCTTTATTGAAAATATTAAGGAAGTATCAGAACAATTTGGTGGGGTAGTTCATTTAAGAGAAAAGATTTTTTCTGAATTACTGGAGGAAGAACATCTGCATAAGGGAACGAACATGAGATCTGTTTCCATTAAAGACAGGCTCCGGCGCAAAAAGGTTTTGCTTGTTCTTGATGATTTGAATGATGTAGAGCAACTGGAATTTCTAATAGAAAGGTGTGATTTTGGTGTGGGAAGTAGGGTTATTGTGACATCTAGAGATAGGCAAGTTCTTAAGAATGCAGTTGATGAGATATATGAAGTTGAGGGACTAAATGATGATGAAGCTCTTCAATTGTTCTGTTTGAATGCTTTTAACTGTCCTGCAAAAGATAATATGGACCTATCAAAAAGAGCTGTGAAATATGCTCAGGGCAATCCTTTGGCACTTAAAGTTTTGGGTTCTTTTCTTTTTGAAAGAAGGAAACAAGATTGGGAAAGCGCGCTGGATAAATTTGGAAGAATTCCTCAGCCTAAAATTTTCCATGTGTTGAAAGCAAGTTTTGATGGACTAGATGATGAAGAGAAAGACATATTTCTTGATATTGCATGTTTTTTTAAGGGACAGCACATTGATTTTGTAAAGAGAATACTAGATGGCTGTGGTTTCTCAGCTGGCATTGGAATAAGTGTTCTTGTTGATAAATGCCTTGTTACTACTGTGGAAAAGAAGCTTGGGATGCATGACTTGTTACAAGAAATGGCTCACGAAATTGTTCGCCAAGAATCTGCTAAAGAGCTGGGCAAACGGAGTAGATTGTGGAGTTGTACTGATGTCTGTCGATTGTTGGCCAAAAATCTGGTGAAAGCCTTACGCATTACGCATGATATATATATATATATATATATATATGTATGTGATTTATTTTTCTCTTTGATTTGTAGGGAACTGAAAAAGTTGAAGGGATATTCTTGGACACATCAAAAATGGGGGAAATGGACATGAGTTCCAGAGCCTTTGTGAGGATGTATAATCTTAGACTGCTCAAAATCTTCAATTCTAAAGTTGGGAATAACTGCAAAGTGCACCTTCCTCATGGCCTTGAGTCTCTTTCTGAAGAATTGAGGTATCTCCATTGGGATGCATACCCTTTGAGCTCTCTGCCATCCAATTTTCATGCAGAGAACCTTGTTGAACTTAATCTGGCTTACAGCAACGTTAATCAACTATGGAGAGGAGTGCAAGTATGCTGCATTATTTGTCTTGATTCCCCTTCTTTTCTTCTTGTTTCCTTTTGAAGATGCCTTGTAGTTGTAGGTCGGGCATGTGGTAATTTATTGTAGCTAATAATTTTGTTTTTGCAGAATCTTGTGAGTTTGAAACAGATAAATCTCAGCAATTCTAAGCACTTGACTGCATTCCCAGACCTCTCACAGGCCAAGAATCTTGAGAGATTGAATTTTGAATACTGCACTAGCTTGGTAGAAGTTCCTTCATCTATTCGATTTCTGGATCAGCTTGTTGATATGAATATGAGATGCTGCACACGTCTTATGAGCCTCCCAAGTGGCATTAAATTGAGATCACTCAAGACTCTTAACCTTTCTGGCTGCTCAAATCTTAGGCACTGTCCGGAAGTTGCAGGGAACATAGTGTATTTAAATTTAAATGGGACTGCGATAGAAGAGGTTCCCAAATCAATTGGGCATCTAAGTGGACTCATTACCTTGAATTTGAGGGATTGTAAGCAACTCAATAATCTTCCAGAAAGCACTTGTTTGTTGAAATCACTGATGATTATCGATCTCTCTGGCTGCTCAAATATCACTTGTTTTCCAAATCTTTCAGGGGACATAAGATACTTGTACATGGGAGAAACTGCAATAGAAGCAGTCCCCTCTTCAATCGATCATCTCTCTAGACTCTCATGTTTGGATCTAAAGAAGTGCACAAGGCTTAAGAATCTTCCTTCTACTATTTTTAAGTTGGACTCACTTGAAAATCTTATTCTCTCTGGCTGCTCAAACATCACCGAGTGTCCGCAGCTTTCATGGAAAATAAAAAAGTTGTTTTTAGATGAGACTGCAATAGAGGAAATTCCCTCATCAATTGAGTTTTGCCCTAAACTTGTTGAATTGAACCTGCAAAACTGCAAAAGATTTCGTGTTCTTCCAAGTGGGATTTGTAAGTTGAAATCTCTGGAAAAGCTTAATCTCTCAGGCTGTTACATGTTTGAACATTTTCCAGAAATTTTGGAGGTTATGGAATCCTTGAGATATCTTTATTTAGATGGAACATCCATAAGAAAGTTGCCCACGCCAATTCAAAATTTGAAGAGCCTTTCTTGCTTGGAATTGAGGGGTTGTACTCATCTTCGCATCTTATCAGATACGGCCTTAGGTGTAGACAAATCAGGAGCACATTTGCAATACCTACGGAAGCTATCTCTTGGAGGAAGCGGCCTGCAGAACTTGCCTGATTGCATAAGCTGCTTATCTTCAGTAGAGGCGCTAGATCTTAGTGGAAACTATTTTCGTACGTTACCTAAAAGCATCAGTAATCTTACTGAGCTGCAATATCTCGGTTTAAGGAATTGCCTGAATCTAACATTAATAGAAGGACTTCCACCACGGCTGTCAAAATTAGATGCTTACAATTGCGGGTCACTGGAAGCTATGTCAATTGATTCAACTGGAGTTGAGGGAAACGTTTTTGAATTTCTTTTTACTAATTGCCGCAGGTTGAGTTCGATGGCAGGGCATGATATCATGGCCTATGCCCTAACAAAATTCCAGCTTTATGCAAAAAGACTAAATAATCAGGTCTTTCTCTCTCTCTTTGATTTTTTGAATTTTTATTCACTATCCCCCTTCTTAAGTCATGATTGTGGTGGTGCAGACGCCTTCTGTCCTAGCGGGGGAATCTAGCGTTTACTTCCCTGGCAGTTACATTCCAAAGTGGTTTGGCAATCAAGCCAGCGGATTTTCAACAACAATCCAACTGCCTTCAAACTGGGCTAATAGCAAGCTCTGGGGTTTCGCGGTTTGCATTCTTATCAGTGGCAAGTCCAACTTTGATAATTCTGGTTTCCAAGTTAAATGCAGATACAATTTCAAAAATGAGTGTGGCGACTGTGATGACCTCCATGGCTATTTCGGTGGTCCATATGGTTTAAGAGCGAACCCATTCATGTATCATCATACGTTTATTGGGTATGATCCATGGGTGCACGTTTTGAAAGATGACCGGTTCAGTAAATACAGTGAGGTTGTAGTTGAATTCTACCCAGAAGATATGAATTACCATCCTGTACCAGTCAATGTGGTACAATGTGGGGTACGGATGTTATATGCACGAGAGGAGAGTTTCTGTCGATGTCGTTCCATTACTCAGGATAGAATATACAGGTTTGGCTCTCGAAATCGTTTATGGCGGTGTTTCGATTTGGATTGATCAGGATGATTCTGACGCTTTTATCTCTGAAATAATTAGCGAAGAAATTCTACGCTATGAAGGCGATGAATGCTGAGCATGAGAAATGCTGACACAGCAGCTTTTGAGAGAGGGAGATTCTAGAGTGACCAAGTGAATTCTCTGTAGGTAACCGCTTCCTATTTTGTGATAAATAAAATAAAGTGAAAACAAACTATATTATGAATTGGAATCAAATTACTTCTCCATGGACGTTACATATTGGTTTATTAGATGTCTCTGTATTCTAGCGTTTTGCAGATTAATTCAAATTTTGTAAATAACTATAATAAGTGGGTAATAACATGAATTGCAGCTATGTAGTTGATTCAAAGAAATGGTTATTAGCTTCAAGGGGAATGAATGAGAACTCTTTTGGGAAGAGAAGGAAATAGGTTACATCCCGTTTGTATACTCCTTTAGATAGAAAGCAAAATCTACAAGTGTCTAGAATTATAATAAAATATTAATAATAATAAAAAAAATAACAAAATAAAAATTGAGGAATAATTCCTCAAATGAAAAGGCGACAGGCACCTGAATTGATGAAAGTTTGATAATGATGTTTTTTTATGGCAAAAATTAGTCAAATTTTTCACCTTTTAGAATTGTTACGCTTTTATTCTCTATTTAATTTAATTTTTTAGAATAAAATCTCACTTTTAAAATTTATTATATTTTATTCCTTTAATTTTTGAATTGTTACACTTTTATTTTTCATTTTTAATTTATTACTATAAAATTCTCAAACTCTAGCTCTCAACATTGAAGTTTGTTATACTTTAATCTCAAATTTTCAAATTAGGTATTATTTGCAATAAATTCAAAAAGTAACAAGAAAGTGTGTCGAAGGACTAACAAGCAAATAAATTATCAATTAAAAAACAACCCTAAAAAATTGTTTTTGAGATTTTTATTTTCGGTTCTAAAAGAGAGAGTAGGTAGTGATTTACATCTTATTTTCATTGAGATAGAGGACATTGAGGGAAAGTGATATGAGAGCACAAGAAGGATTAAATTTAGAGTTGCGAGGGAGAAAACACGTGAAAGGAGAAAGAGAGTGAAGAGAAAAAACAATATGAATTATGTATGTGGCATTTTTTTTAAAAAAAAAAAATTATTTTTATCTGACGTTATGACAAGTGTAATATGTATAAGGTGTGTAACGCTTTCACTTTAAGTAGCTCTGTCTACTATTTCGGCGACTAACATTTATTCAAATGGCTAGAATGTCTGAAACCACTATTAAATTAAAGTAATGAGTCATAATTTAATTTAATAAAAATCAAGTAAGGTTGAAGGAAAATAAAAGAAATGGATTAGAAGTCAGTTAAATGTGCACAAGCCCCAACGATAAGTAACTCCTTTGGGAAGTAGCTAAAGATCAATATTTTGGGTTTGTTCACTACTTCAATTCGTGTAGAATCTTGTAAAACTCTTAATTAAGGCTTAATTAGGTTATAATTATGAATGAATAAGTCAAGGAAATGAAAAGAAGTTCAAGTATTCACATAAGTGGCAAACTAAGTGGGTGTGTACTTGCTTCCTATTATACTTAGGAAGTTAGCCACTAAGAGTTAGAGGACTAAAGTGAATTAATCAATAAGTTAAGGAGCAAATAAAAGGTTAGAGGACTACCTTGATTAGATTATAAATTTTTAGAAAAAATTTAGAAATAAAAGAAAATACTCTATGGACCAATGAATAAAGATAAAAGACCAATGGGTAAAAGTAAACAAAATCTACCTTATCTTCTATTAATGGGCAGTCGGCCACCATCTTCTTCCCATTCTTCTTCTTTTGTTCTTTCTTTTAACAACCCTTTTCTCTCAAATTTTGAAGAGGAAACCTCAAATTCAAACCTTAGATTAAACCATTTTTGAAAGGTATAAGCAAGGAAGCAAGAAGAGTTAACAAATAAAGCTTGAAGAACCCTAATTCCATAAAGGGTTTAGAGGAGAATTGGAAGAAAATGGGGAGTGGCAACTGGTTTCCCTTAAGGTTAATGCTATAACCTTTATTTTTTATCAAGTTTGAGTAAGGATACTGTTGTGCACTGCAAAAGCATATAAACTACAAAGAAATAAAGCAAACATACAAAACACTAATATTTATGTGATTCACCCTCTCAACATAGGGCTACATCCACGGGCATGCCATCTTCCACTATCAATAATAAATAAATCATCATTACAAGCTCATAGCTATACTACCCATCAACCCAATTACACCCAAGAGAATCAAGACTACATCAAACTGCTCATAGTAAATATATTAGTTAGTCCCTCTCAGTCTCCTCTAGACATAACTCAATATATTTACTATTACAATACTACACCACAAAGGGTGCCTTCAACTATATGGGCAAGAGCCCTCTCACCAATGGACAAGAATCCCTTCCTCTTGAATTCTACGTCCTTTCTCCATTTTAAGCCGAAGCCTCTCTTCACTCCAATGGGTAAAAGCCCCTCATCAATGGACAGAGCCAAATCCGCAGTAATTGGCAAAGCCCTCTTTACAATGGGCGACAGCCTCACTCCATGAGCTAAAAGCCACTCTCTTCAATAGGCAAAAGCTAAATAACATTTTCCATCATTCTCCTGTTTATAGTGTTATCCTCAATCCTTATGTGATTAGGAGTCCCAATTTAGGAATAGCACCAAAATAAGAGTTCTACTCATTATAGGAATATTCGTCTATAATATTAAGGAATATTTCTCCCACTCAAATTAAGAAAAGATCTCTCTCCAAATCCCATTAGGATTTTGAGTCATAATTCTAACGATCTCCACCTTGACTCAAAATCCATCAACCATTGTATAGCTCAAATTCTTGGGTGTCATCAAATCATCAAATCTCTATGCTTGAGCTTGAACCCTTCAAATCATCAATTCTTCAATCTTCATCTTGAGTGTGACTTGCTTTATTCTTCAAAAAATCTTGATTTTGCATCAAGAGCTCCACCTTAAATTCAACTCTCCACTATCACCATTATTGCATGTGCGATTTTCTACATGTCGCAACAGCTCCACCTTCAACCAAACTCACCAAGATCATCTCCATGCTCTGATATCAAATTGTTGTGCACTGCGGAAGCGTATAAACTGCAAAGAAATAAAGCAAACATACAAAACACCGATATTTACGTGGTTCACCATCTCAACATAGGGCTACGTCTACGACCATGCCATCTTTCACTATCAATAATAATAAATCATAATTACAAGCTCATAGCTATACTACCCATCAGCCCAATTATACCTAAGAGAATCAAGACTACATCAAACTGCTCATAATAAATATATTAGTTAGTCCCTCTCAGTCTTTTCTAGACATAACCCAATTTATTTACCATTATAATACTACACTATAAAGGGTGAGTTCAACTATATGGGCAAAAGCCCTTTCACTAATGGACAAGAATCCCTTCCTCTTGAATTCTATGTCCTTTCTCCACCTTAGGCCGAAGCCTCTCTTCACTGCAATGGGTAAAAGCCCCTCATCAATGGGCAGAACCAAATCCACAGCAATTGGCAAAGCCCATCTCTACAATGAGCGATAGCCTTACTCCGTGAGCTGAAAGCCACTCTCTTCAACGGGTAAAAGCCAAATAACCTTTTCCATCATTCTCCTATTTATAATGTTAATTTTCTCAATCTTTATCTGATTAGGAATCCCAATTTAGGAATAATACTAAAATAAGAGTTCTACTCATTATAGGAAATATTCCTCTATCCTATTGAGGAATATTTCTCCCACTTAAACTAGGAAAAGATCTTTCTCCAAATCTCATTAGGATTTTGAGTCATAATTCTAACAGATACCACTAGGGATAAGGGGCAAATGTAAAATAGTGAGAAAGATAGTTGGTAGGGGTGATGAAACCTTAGTTTTGCCAGTAGGCCTGCAGGACTAGCCATTTTTAAAATTTCATAACATGAGCTAGGAAAGTTAGATTTTAGTGATCTTTATGTCTATGAAAACCTTGATGAATTCTCTAAAACGTTGTAGTTTTGTACTAGACCTAATTCCCCTGTGATGATGGTGTTTGAGGGCAAAATTTTTTATCACTCAAATATGGACACTTGAATTTGAAAATTCATAACTTGTGCTCCAGAGTTTGAAATAGTGTGATTCTTAAACCATTGGAAAGCTAAATGAATACCCTAAATCTTTTTAGTTATGACCGAAAATTGATTTTATTGGCTGCATGGTAAAATTCTTATATTTCTTGTTACTACTTTGACTATGATTGGAGTTTGGAACAGTTTGCACTTTTTCATTCATAACTTGAGTTGTAGTCATGATTTTGAAATGATTCGAATTGGAGATTGAAACGGACATATGAAAGTTTAATTCTGGAAAAGATGCCATGAAACCCTTGTTATAGAATTTTTGGTGGAATTTTAACTTTGTTGCCCTGTTCGCCTGAATTTGACTAGAAATTTTGGACAATAATGATTCATAGGCCTATAATTTGCATTCTATAATTTCAAATGATATGAAATTTATGGCAAATGAAAGTTAAGACATAAGGCTAAAATTTTCATGAAGGAATGTTGTCCAGAAATTGTGTAAGTGACCTTAAATTTGGATAGAAGATAGGGCACAGATTTTGAAACCTGGTAGGAGTGCATTTTGGACTATCCGGAGTAAAATGGGTATAACTTGCCCTAGGAAACTCCAAATGAGGTGATTCTTGTTTTGTTGGAAATTAAGATCCAAATGATCAACTTTCATGAAGAACAAATTGGCAAAATTTGATTACAACCTGTTCAAATCTGGAATCCAAAATGTGTCTAAAACCTACCCTGTAGCTGGTAAAGTTAAAAATTTGCTTAAGGACAGTTGTTGATTAATTAACCATAACTTTTGATCTATGAATCCAAATTAAGTGATTCAAAAACTATATTAAAGTTAAGACATAGATTTAAAAATCTCATGAAGAATGTTGAATTTAATTCCTGCAATTACTAGGCTAAAATGCTTGAGCAAAATAATGCATAAAGTCTAATTTTTTGTTAGAACTTGACAATGGACATCATATGTGAATTTTGTATAAATGTATGAAATTTAAATGCATGTAATATGAAAATATGGTAATGGAAAAAGTTTATGTGCATACAAATATTGTTGATTACATCATGTGAAAATAAAAATGATAATTACCTTATTAAGCTCAGGTAAACCTAGACAATGAATTATAGGTGTGGATAGATTGTCATGCTAATAGGGGACATCTTTAGCAGTACTGTATTAATTATGTTACTGGATTGATGAATGACTATATAGAGATACCGAGTGCTCATTGTTAAACTGGTCAGAGACACCAAGTGTTCAATACCAGGAGGCTATGTTGACAGTTATGTAGAGGCACCGAGTGCCCATTGTTAAACCAGTCATAGACATTGAGTGTTCAGTACCGAGAGTTTCATATCTAGTCTATATAGTTTTATCATAGGTTACTGTGGGCAAATAACAAATCTTAAAATGTGATTTAATTAAGAAAACGTACACATATATAATGAGAATGATGTTAACCCTTGAACATTATTTATAAAATCCCTTATGGTATATATACAAATTTTGCTTTTATTCTTTTTAAATTATTAGTGCACCACTAAGCTGTGAAGCTTAGCACATAAATTTTTCCTCGCGCAAGTACAAAAAGTATGGAGTAGGTAGACAAAGACAGGAGAGGAGGGAGTAGATTGGCAAGAAAGTTCGAAGTCCTCTCATACTTGGATTTTGTGGTAGATGCACTACCAACACTAGATGCATTTTGATCACTCATTTTTGTATTCCAATTGTCATATACCAAAACGCTTGATGTAAATTCATTTTTGATAACTGTAAATTAAGTACAAGTATACTTTGTTATATTTACAAATTTATGTTTGAATATATGTTATGTACATATTCACATATGATGAAGAAATGAATTTGATTACAAGTATGATGAGAGTTGATTATTAATATTATTGCAATTAAAAATATGATCATTAATAGGGGTTATTAACAGGTGGATGTTAAAAGTTTAGGGGAAACTCTTGTAGTTTTTCCCTTTGAAATTTATGATAAATAAAAAAAAAATAAAATTAATCATTAAGTAAGAAAATTATTCAAAAACAAGTTTAGGTGCTCATAACACAGAATGTGGCATTCTTCGGCTCGGTTTCACTGTAAATCAAGTACAGAGTGTTACAAAGTTGGCTAAAGATATGAGGAATTTTTCTATGGATCGAGCATATGAGATGCACTAGAATGACACTTCACATGTTCGATCAATAGCGAAAGAGGCAAGTCGTTAAGAGTTGGGATCTTACTAAGTATATATCAATCAGTCATCCCATTACATTCTTTTTTTACACCTCTTTAGCAGTACTATATTTATCCCATCATTCCAATCTTTCGTATGCGCATCTTGCATATCTATATCCGCATTAGAAAGAAGGGCGATAGTTATTAAACGAAATAATTTTTTTTTTATTTTTGTTATTTATTTATTTTTAATAATCAGAGAAATTTTATTGATTGAAAAATCAAGAAAAACTTACCAAAAATTTCCTTACGAAGCATGACATTTTGGAATCATATATATATATATATATATAGTTTTACTCATGTAATTTTTTCAAAAAATACTGATTGTCTACTCTAAAATTTTAAAGTTAAAATTTTGCTTGTAAATTTTATGTTTTATTTTGAAAATTATTATTCACCCATTTAATATTTTTAATTTGGTTTTGATCTCTGTATTTTTATGTAACTTTTATTCAAACTTTTTATATTTTTATTTTAATCTCAATATTTTTATTAAAATTTTATTTAGTTTATTTTTAAGCTCCTAAAAAATAAATTTCTAATTCCATTCCGAATTTTATGGATAAAAATTATAAAGCTCAGCTAAACTAAAAATTTAAACTTTTGCCTGAATTTACACTATGATTGAAATTTTTAAAATTTCAATAATTAATATTCAATTTCTAAAATTAATTTTAATTTTATTTGACTGATCAATTTAATCAAAATTGAAATAAAAAAATATTTTATTTAATAATTGTTATTTTCTCTCCCTAAACTTTCTGTTTAGTTTTGATGAAATTGTAACTAATTTCATAAATCATAAAAATTAAAAAAAATTATATTTAAATTTAAAATTTTATTGTAATTAAGCCTAACATATATGGTTGGATTAAATTAATTACAGAATTTTAAAATCAAAATTTATTATTTAATTGACTATTCTTTTAAAATTAAGCCGAATATATATATATATATATATATATATATATATATATATATATATATATATATATATATATATATATATTTAATTGGCAAATCAATATGCTCATACTATGATTATGGTTAGGGTAGCTATTTCTTTGTCTGATAAGTGGATTAGGGTCTCTCACTCCCTCTATTCCTTCTTGATGTACTGCATTATGGATTCCAGTAATTTTTTAAAGTAGCTTATTGTTATTGCACTGGAAATTCATTGCTCATTCGCAAGCACTGAATTCTCCTCTGTTAAAACAAATTTCAAACAACTTTTAGAAAATTATTTCTCCACACACACATCACTCTCAAATTCTCTCCTCTTCTCGTTTTTACAACTTATTTAATGTATATTTTACTTACTTTCTATTAGGGGTGGAGCCACACAGTTGAGGCAGTGGGTTCAAATATTATTTTACTCAATTTAAAATAAAAAATTTATATAAAATTATAAATTATTTATTGAGAGAAGGAAAAAAAGCATGCAAATTTTCTTTATATGACCAAGAATAGAGTAAAGATTAAATGAGAATAATTTCATAAAATAATAAATTCTTGCAATAATTTTAAATTTGCAATTATTCTTGATAAATTTTCATTTTGTAAGCATCATTTCATTATCAATACTATTAAAAATATATTTTTTGATATATTTAATTAAATAATAAAAAACTAATTCATAGAGAATCATTAAACAAAAAGAATAGAAAAAAGATAAAGAAAAAAAATGTGATTCTTATGAATATGAAAATGGGAAAGAAACGAAAAATAGAATTAGACTGAACAATTAAATCCTCCTTAAAATATACTATTAAGATGATTTATTTATTTATTTATTATTTCAATTGACTTAAAATGGCACTTTTAATTTGTTGGCACTTTAACTTTTATATTATTATTTTTAAAAAAGAAAAAATATATAAATTATTAATTTTTTTAGTGGAGTCATTAATAATTTTTAGATGAAATTTCTCATATTTTATGTATATTTTTTAAAAATTAAAACTTTCACTTTGTTACATGTAAATCCACCCTTGATGAAAAAATTAACCAAGATGTCTTTGATTGTCTAGCTTTTATTAATAATAACAAGGCAAAGCGTAACTTTCGGTTTTTAAATTAGCCACTTCATCATAATTAGCCCAAATAACAATCAATCCAAATATATATCCAATACTCAATAAAAGTAATTCTTACCTACGTTAAATATATACATCCAATCAATTAATAATTATTATTTTAATTAAAATTATAGTACGTCTCACTTAAAAATACATGTAAATAATTTTTAATTGATTAAAAATTTATACACCTTGATATAGGTAAGAAATTTCCTATCAAATACGTTCATTTCAAAATCACACAAAAGCAGGATATGATTGATTTACTTAAATCATGTTCTAGCATAACTCTTATATGACTATATTATAACATATAATAATAAATACTTAAATTAGTAATAGGAAATAATAAATATTTAAACTATTTATTAGTTGATTAAATAAATAATTAATTAATTTTCCCTATAAATAGTTTCCTAATTAAAAGAAAACACCATCTAATTATTTTCCAAACTCGTGTGAAAGAAAACATATGACCTAAATTAGAAATACTAAAAGTTAGGATTAATAAAATTTACTCTGACTTAAAAAAAAAAACAAGACAAAATGTTTTCGCTAATTTGTAATTATATTCAAATATTATAATTTTGGATTATATATTCCAACTTTAATATTAGGAGTAATTGTGTTCTAAACTTAAATTTTATTATACACAACAAAAATGTGTTGACTAAACTATATATAATTTTTTTTTTAACTTCTTTTAGTTATCAATCACTACCCTAGGTGGACAATTTTCAAAATTCTACAAATTAATTTTGAGATTTTTTTTATTACAATTGCTCAAAATCTTTAAGATTGAGATATGTAATCTAAAAATAGAACATTTAAATATAATTGATAATTAGCCAAAATGTTTAGCCTTTCTGCCTATATGTATATATGAAACAGAAATTTGGCCCTGAGGTCGTTATGTAATTCAAGCCCTAAGGCAAGCCTCAAGGGAAGAGTTCAAGAAACAATAAGATTTAGTCAGAGCATTCGATTTCTATAGCTGTAAATTATTTTAAAAAAATGAAAAAGAAAAATCATATTAGCACATGAATTTGAAACTTTCATATCCTCTCTCTGATGCTGAAATGAAAAATTATGCAAGAAATCGATGTATATACAACGATTTTATTGTAACTGTTAATTGTGATAGGTCCTATGTGAGTCTCACCGTGATAAATAATTATAATTGAACCATTGTATATACAATAGTTCTACCGAATATCATTAATTTTAGCGTCTATCCTAAAAAAATCTGAGCAGCAGGAGTCGCATTTTCAACTATAAAACCACTTCCAAACTCAAGAGGGAAACACATCAAAACTCACCACAGGCACAGCTACTACTCTTTTATAGTTTTCAAGCTTCATTGCTCCTTTCTAAGAGCCCATTTCTCTATCCTTCCCTACAAGAGGAAAAAATAAATAAAAGATGATGAAGATTCTCCTAGTACTCAATTAGTGTTCATCTTCCCTATTCATGCTGCAATTCCAAGCATTATTGGCAGTAACTTGATAGACCAAACCTGCAAGTAGACACCCTATTATGAACTTTGTGTGTGGTCTCTTATATCAAACCCTCAAAGCTTTAGTACTGATGCTAAAGTCTAGCAAAGATAATGGTTTTCGCCATTGATGCCGAGGCAACCCATACCCTTAAACATATCAACAACCTACTCCAACGCAGTAGTAGCCTTAGCGAAAGGATGACACAAGAATTGAAAGCTTGTGGTGATCGTTACAATGTGATTATAAAGGGAAATGTCCCACAGTCCATTGATGCTTTGCGCACAGGTCACTATAAGTTTGCTCAAGAAGGTACATATGATGCTGCTACCGAGGCCATGTCTTATGAAGAATTCTCCGGTCACCATTCCAAGCTGTCTGATATGAATATCGTGGTGCATGACGTCTCCGTTGTGGCTACTTCCATTGTTAAGATAATTTTAAGTTGTTGAGTGTTGAGATATGTTTTTCTTTCGTAGCTTAATTTCTTTCTAAGGAAATCGTGTAACAATCAAGTTTCTTTTTCCTTAATTAATAAACTCTTTAAATTTCATTATTTTTCCCATTTTGGATCAAACAAGTTTTGCCATTGATTAATATTTTAATTTGATTGATTGCATAGGCTTCAAGCTATGCCATTGGCGATATTAGCGAAAATGAAAAAATCATAATTTTGACTTTTGTATAAACTAGTTTTTTTTTAGTAACATGCACGCTACATGTGATTTAAAATTTTTATATTTAATTTTTAAAAAATTTTCATTTATATATTGTTAGATTTATGATCCAAAATACTAGTTGATTTGGAGAGGTCTTTTCCTAATTTGAGTTGAGAAATATTTCTCAATAGGATAGAAGAATATTTCTTATATATAGTAAAACTCTTATTTTAGTGTTATTCCTAAATTGAGTGAGATTTCTAATTAGAATATGATTAAAGGAATTAACACTATAAATAGAAAAATGGTGGAAAGGTTATTTGGTTTTACTCATAGAGAGTAGCTTCGCTAATTGAAGAGAGTGGCTTTCAACTCATGGAGTGGAACTGTTTCCCATTGTAGAGAGAGGCTTTGCCCATTGATGAGAGGCTTTTGCTCATTGCAGTCCCATGGAGGGAAAAAAGCTTCGGCCTAAGGTGAAGAAAGTGTATAAAATTCAAGAGGAATAAATTTTTATCCATTGGTGAGAAGACTTTTGCTTATATAGTTGAATACACCCTTTTTGTGTTGTAGCATTTGTAATAGTAAATATATTGGGTTATGTCTCGAGAAAATTAAAAAGACTAACTAATATATTTACTATGAGCAATTATGTAGTAAGGATTCTCTTCGGTGTAATTGGGTTGATGATTAGTATAGTTTGAGCTTGTAATTGATGATTATATTTATTGATAGTGAAAGATGACATACCCATTGATGTAACTATAGGTTGAAAAGGTGAATCACATAATTATTAGTATTTTATGTATTTGCTTTATTTTTTTTTTTTTGTAATTTACACGCTTCAGTGATGTACAACAATTAGTATCAGAGCATAGAGATAATCTTGGTGAGTTTGGTTGAGGGTGAAGCTGCTGTAACATGTAGAAGTCACACATTTAATATTGAAGATGTAAGTTCAAGGTAGTGGAAAGTTGAAATTGAGATGGAGCTCTTGATACAAAATCAAGAAAATTGATGACGCAAAGATTTTTTGATGAAAGAAGCAAGTTATACGGAAGATGAAGATTGAAAAATTGAAGATTGAAGAATTCAAGCTCAAGCATCGAGATTTGATGATTTGAGGACACTCAAGAATTTAAGGTATGCAATGGTTGATGAATTTTGTATTAAAGTGGAGATTGTTAGATTTGTGATCCAAAATTCTAGTTGATTTGGAGAGATCTTTTTCTAATTTGAGTAAGAGAAATATTTCTTAATAGGATGGAGGAATATTTTATATATATAGTCGAACTCTTATTTTAGTGTTATATCTAAATTGAGTGAGATTTCTAATTAGATTAAGATTGAAAGAATTAACACTATAAATAGGAGAATGATGAGAAAGTTATTTGGCTTTGCCTTGAAGAGTGGCTTGCCCATTAAAGAAAGTGGCTTTCAACTCATGGAATAGAGTTGTTGCCCGTTGTAGAGAGGGTTTTGCTCATTGATGAGAGGCTTTTACTCATTGCAGTCCCATGGAGGGAAACAGGCTTCGCCCTAAAGAGGAGAAAGGGCATGGAATTTGGGAGGAAGAAATTCTTGTCAATTAGTGAGAGGGCTCTTATCTGCATTGTTGAAATTACCTTTTGTAGTATAGTAGTTGTAATAGTAAATATATTGAATTATATCTAAAGAAGACTGAGAATACTAACTAATGTATTTACTATGAGCAACTATGTGATGAGAGTTCTCTTGGGTGTAATTGGATTAATGGATAGTATAGTTTGAACTTATAATTGGTGATTGTATTTATTGACAATGAAAGATGACATGCCTTTGGATGTAATCCTCTATTGAGGGGTGAACCATGTAAATATTAATGTTTTGTATGTTTATTTTATTTATTTATAGTTTACACGCTTCCGCGGTGCACAACATATATACTATCAATTTTAGATTGATACTATAAAAATATATACAAATGTAATCAACCCATATTCTAATGGTATATATGATGTATGAATCTAGCCTTAATTCTTTGTTTATTGTTTATATTCTATATAACAAAAACTAACATAAATTGAAATAGTAGAAATTATCTAGGACTTAATAATTTATCACTAAAAACATGAAAGGAGAATTCCTTTACACCAAGAAAGTAAATTACTAAACCAATTTCTCCATATCGATAATTAAATAGAGCATTAGTTTTGCTTAAATAGGATTATAGGAATAAAAATTAAATAGAGCCTTACTTATATTCAAATAAGAATAAAGTGTTTACTCATGTTAAAATATTTAAATAAACCATATAACTAAGCAACATACACGTGAATAGCTGGGATAAAAGAAATATGCATCCAGACAAATAGGAATTCACAAATAAAACTTAAAAAAGGGAATCTAAATTTAAATGGAAGAGAAAAACTCTCCAACACGAAATAAACCGAAAAATATTAAAATCAAAGGAAATTATATATTAAAGAATGAGTTAATAAGTTTAGTACTTTTATTTCAATAAAATTTATGAATGTTTATTACTTAAATAATAATTCATAATACACGAAAATAACTGTTATTATTGATGATATTTTTCTTTTATAACTCATTAAGAAATTGCTTTATATTATAATTACTTTAATTGCAATTCATAAATAATAAATAATTAAAAATATTCTTTAATAAAATAAAATTTAATTTAAATACAAAATTAATATAATCAATCAAATTAAAAAAAAAATTATATTAGACATCATGTTCGAATTGAATTATATCATATTTATGTTAAAGTTAATAATAGAATATTATTTAAACAAAAGGCTTTTTATTACTTGAGATCGAGTACTAAACCTTCAATGAATAGTAGAATATATGGCCTTATGTAATAATACAATAGTTCTAGTACAAGCAAGGCTGTGGTAGGGTTGAGCACCATTCGGTTTGAGCCAAATAAACCGAATCGAACCGTCTTAATTCTGTAATTTAATTTAGTTTTTAAGATAATTTGATTTGGTTCAATTTTATATTTGAAAATTTTCAGTTATTTCGGTTCGGTTCAGTTTTAGAGAGAAAAAATCAATTGAGCAGAACCAAATTGAATTATTTTATTAATTTTTAAATTGATTTATTTTTATAAGGAATTTATAAATTATATATAATTATATATATATAAATTATTTAATTTCTTTGATTAATAGTTATTAGGTTCAAACTAAGGTCAAAATTAAACCAAATAACTTAAAAATCAAGTTTAAATTAAAAAATCCATTCAAACTCAAAAATCAATTAGTTCAAACTGAACCGAACTAAAATAGAGCAGTTCAGTTCGATTCAATTTTTTATTCATTTCTATTCAGTTCAGTTTCTAAAATATAGTAATTCGGTTTTAATGATTCGGTTTAGTTTGAACTGAATACTCAACCCTAAGCTGTGGTATATCTTGATGTTGTTAACATTCAACCCTTTTATTTAGCAATATAGGGGCATAAATGCATTATCGCTCTAATCAATAGAAGCTATGCAGATAATTAATGATCCTTAAGATTCAATTTAACACTTATGTAAAACTATTTTATTTTTTAGGAGAAGTGGAAGATGGTACCTTTTATATATTGATATAAGGAGAAAGGAAATATACATCTAGGAAATTATCGTATCATGATAATCATTTCTTGTTGATATGAGAAGAAACTTCACCCAATTGCTTAGCCTTCCACTTCAAGCTTTTAGAATTGTATATCCTGTTGAATCTCACAGTTCATTAACATTAATTAATATGTAGCTTGGCCTGAATATCTTTTTAAAAAATCAAACATCTAAAGAACAAAACTATATAAGGAAGCAAATGATTTTATATATTACTTCCACATAATGTTCCAAGTGAAATCTTTTTTCCATAGAATCTTGCCACAAAGGCCACCTTCTCCATATTGATCATATCTTGAATGACCTTGCCAGGAAGAGGCATTGCAAAAAGAACCATTATTAATCAAAGCTCATGTGCATTTAGGCTTTGATTTTCAGTTTGTTTTATTCTAGGTGCCTGCAACCGTTATTCAAGTCCAAAAATCACTCTAATTAACATTCAAAACACGATGAGTAAATTTAATCAATGAATCTTGGATATGTACCTTCCCATATAGTATCAAGCGCACTAGTTGTCATTGAATATCCAACCCAAAAAGTGTGGTAACAAAAGGCTGTCCACCATATTTTTCAAAACTACGGCTTGCATTGTTGTAAATAGTACAACCATAGACCTTGGAATCGAAGGAGCTGAGTTGATGAAGTGGAAACAACTTCAGCTGTAGGAGGAAGAGCAGCTGCTACTAGAGAAGGCTTCGAAGTCACAGGCCTGGAAGGAGTAATTAGTTATACAAGGAATAAACATGACTTAGTTTAAAATTATAGTTTATAGAAAATGTTTGTATATAAAATTTAATATACGTAAGAACTCCTTTTGTAAATAATAAAATTATATATTTAATTATTTTTATAAGATTTTATTAAAAACTAAAGATATTTATTTTTATAATGGAGTTATATTTATTTTTCATATCTATAGCATGCAAGCGAATCAAACTATTCTTAAATACAATAGAATTTAAATTTAAATAAGAAATCAATATAATCAATTAATTTAAAGTGTTTTTAAAATAATAATAAATTAGCCACATATTTTTTTAGAAAACATGAATTTCTTACTTTAGTTAATTATTTTTTAATAAATTTTATTTTGAATTGAAGTTGAATACAAGTGGGATTAATAATTTTAAATTTATATAAACTTTAAAATTATTTTAGATAATAAAAAAAAGTTGTAAATAATATGCACTACAAAAAAAAAAAAGGGTATTAGCAATGGATTGACAGATCCATTGTAACACCAAAACCCTATCTGTAGCTATAGTAGTGTGTACATGCCCCCAAGACACACCAAAGAGTATATCTTCAGGGTTAACAATCCCTCCTACAAAGCTTGATTTCCTTATCTCAAATTTATACTTCATTTTAGGGAAAAACAACAGAAGATTTAAAATTTCAAATTTATTTAAATCATGAGAAAACAAAATTTACAAATTTTCCATCTATTTGGAATTTCTCAAATAATGAAATTTAATTTCAAATTTGAGGTAGAAATTTGATAGAATTTCCCTTAAAATTTTAAGTAACCTGTTAACAATTATCATATTAGTCCAAGACACATATGAAAACTATGTGGTTTCATACACAACCCTCTCACAATAACCATCATTTAGACAAACATCTCATTAATTAAGAAAATTTACATACTTGAAAATTTACAATATATATATATATATATATATATATATATATATATATATATATATATATATATATGAAAGCGTTTACAAAATACAAGACTTGTTTCAACATCCATGTAGTTTATAGATTTTAGATGGTTACACATTAAAGGATTACATTCATAACATAATTGCCTAATACTATATAATCTCCTAATATGTACAAAAATGATATGGTGCCTTCTCAAGTCTTGAGCAAAACTTCCCTCTTTGCCTTTACTCCCGTGCCGGCTCTTTATCCTTACTTTTATTACCTATGAAAGAAAAGTTCAGACAACTCTCCCCTAAGCAAAATGCTTAGTGGTGCTAAAACTTGATGATGTTATGTCATGCAACATATATATGAGAATTCATGAATAATTGCATAACTATATTTCCAACAAGTCTAATGAAATGATAAAATGCACAAATTTCCACAATTCAACATGATATGCCTTAGTATACAGTCACATAAACCTTGCATGTTCAATATAATAAATATCCACATTCAAGGCAAAACATTTATAATAACATGGTTACATTACCTTTTTCATTTATTTTCCTTAACTCACTTACAATGTCTAGACAATATGTGTGACAAGTATCTTCATGGCTCCTAGCTAAGTGCCATCCTCTTGGCATAATGCCAAACATAATCCTCATAGCATGTAGCCATGTATAATACTCATGGCATAAAACTAAGCTATTGTGCATAATTTCAATTATTAACTAGTCAATTTCCTTGTGCCACTTATTCCTAAACTTGTAATGGGTATACACACTATCAATATTGCATGTACTTAGCTCAACTAAAGCAATGCTTGTCAATTTCCCCTTAGTTATTACTCATACATAAGCAAAATCATCAAAATTCCACAAATGCAATTTTTCAGTCAATTATGGCAACCAGATACAATAAATTCAAAATTCTACTAAAAATTATAAAATAGAGTTTCATTGCCATATTTTCCAAAATTCAACTTTCATATGTCTATTTCACTTTCCAATTTGAATCACATTAAAATCAGGTCTACCCTTCAAGATATAAATAAAAATGTGCAACCTGTTCTAGTTTCATTCACACTCAGAGCAATAATAGGAAATGTAACATTTCCCTATACAAACAGCAAAATTAGTTCTCAGCCATAACTACAAAGTTTTAGAGCATTTATCAAGCTTTCTAATGGCTTAAGAATTACACTATTTCAAGTTCTGAAGCACAAGATATGAATTTTTAAAGTTGGCTGTCCTATTTCTAGAAACTATTAGATCAGTTCTCTAGATTTGAACAGTAAAAAATCTTACCCTCAAACACCATCTTAACATGAGATTTAGGTCTGGAATCAAAGTAAAAAGTTGTAGGGCATTCATTAAAGTTTCTAGGGACATAAAAATCGTAGCAATCCAACATTCCCAGCTCAAGTTATGAATTTTTAAATTTGACTGATCCTGCTGCCCCACTAGCAGCTTCAAATTTTCAGCTCACTTACAAGTCCCTAATACTTCTAATTTATTATGTTCAAGAAATCTCTAACCAAATATGGTAAAAGAGGGAAGATATAGCACTAATCTTCGTTGGAAAACAAGGGTTATCTCCTTCTCTTCAAGCCTCTACTAGATCCCTCAAAGAAAATAGATTCTTCAAGCTTAAATTACTAGTTCTTTTTACTCTCTTTTCTTGGCTTCTATGGTGATAGTATTAAGAGGAATTAGAGCTATGGTGTTAGGGTTTTTTTTTCTTCTTCTAAATAAGAGTTTTGGCTATTGAAAAAGCACAGGAAAGGAGAAAAGAAGGCAAAGGTGGTTTACTGCCCCCAATTAGAAGGATTTAAAAGAGATTTTTTTTTTTAGCTTTTACCCATTGGCTAATGAAGGGCTTCCAAATGTCCATTGGTTATTGGCTTCCTTTGTCTCCTTCTCATTTTTAATTCTACCCCTAAACTTGTCAAATGATTCAATTTAATCCTCTAATCCATTTTCCTAATCCACTCCTCAACTTATAAATTTTCTCAATTTAGTCCTCCAATTCTCTTATGTGCCCAATTACATGATATTATTGGAGGCAATTTCATACTAACATTTTCATGATAAATTTCATGATTTGTGCCTCCATAATTAAATTCTAATTACCACAAAATTAATTATACAAATTTAATGGATAGCATTTTTAGGGTAAATTTGAGGATGTTACATCTGTTGCTAATCCATTGCCAAAAAATATAGGTTAGTGATAAATCAATGATGGATCTGTCATTGATCTGTCGATAATCCATTGTTGAAGCCCATTAGTAACAAAGTTTTCAGTGATGACCATAATCTGTATCTAATTCAAAAAAAATGACTTTTAACAATGGATTTTAGTTCATCATTGAAACCCTCGTCACTAAAGTATCAATGACAGACTATTGATAATCAATATTTTTTGAGACGAAATTTTGATCCATTGCTAAATTTGTCTCTGATTCTTGTGTTTTCTTGTAGTGAAAAATAATGAAGGGTACTTTTGGCAAACTCAATATCTCCCTCTTCCCACATTTATATATATTATAAATATTTAGACAAAATATATAGTGGAATACACCGATTAAACATATGGATCTCACATATTTGTGTCTTGAATCCCAAATATTCAAGTCTCATCTCATTCTTCGAACTGCAAATAATTAGTTATAATAATTTACAGAATACAAGCCATATTAATTAAAATTATCTGCCATCCACTAATGAATTTTAGTTCAATGGTACTAGAGTTATCTCTAGGGCTATGAGGTCTCGAATTCAAGTTCTAGCCCTAACTGCTTCAATTCAATACTACTAAAAGCTACCAACAACAACTATATTTCAATTTATATTTACAAGTGTATAAAACCATTTCGCAAATCTTACCTTTTCCTTTTGTTGTAATAATTAATCTGGGTACCTAAAATAATTATCATAAATTGCTTTTTTTTAAAAAAATGGACTCACCAAAAATTTTTTACACATTTCTTAAAATGAAGAATTAAGTCTATATAGCTCTTAAAGAATCACTGATAAAAATCTTATATGTAAGGCCATTTAAAATATTTCATTGACTATCTTTTATTAATGACTAGTTTAGAGCTTTAATATTCACTATTCAAAAACTCAATCATCCATGCACACTTCATGAGCAAGGTATAAATTCATATAAAAATATGCTAATTTATGAAATTTATTATTTGTCAATTGAAAGCATGAACACTATAGAAGTCCAACGTGCTTAGTGTTTGTATTTCATTAAACATCTTATAAATAGTTGCAATAGTGATAAGATTCGTTACAAAAGAGATATAGATAAATACAATGACTAAGCTATTATTTACAAGGATAGATACAATCGGATAATCCTTATCACACCCCCTCAATTCTAATATGGCTTTGGTTGAATTGTCAACTTTGGACATAGGAGTTCATGCCTTGCTCAGGACACAACTTTGTTAAGTAGGTTTGCCAATTAATCTTTAGAGGAGATACACCAAACTTATAGTTGCTTTTTAGACACCATATCACATACAAAATGATAGATAACCTTAACGTATTCGTACGGGCATGAAATAGTTTGGCTGATAAAATGTAGCTTCAATGTTATCAGACCACAAAGTTGGAACATTTTGTGGTAGATAGTGAATATCATGCAACAGGGAACTAAGCCAAGTAATTTCAATAGCCGTAATACCAATATCCCAATACTCAGATTCCATAGAAGATTTGGCCATAGTAGTTTGTTTCTTGGTACCCCAAGCAACCAAATTGCGGCCCATATAAATCAAGTAACTTATAATTGAACTTCAATCATCCAAGTTACTTGCCCAATCTAAATTGGTATAGATATTTAGGTTGTGAGTGGAATTATATGAGATAAATAAGCCTTTATTTTTTATAGCTTGTAAGTAACGTAAGATACACTTGATGGCAAACTAATAAGAGTCTTTGAGCATATGAGCATATTAGGAAACTTTTTATGTTGATAGGAAAAGCATGGCTGAGTGAGTGTAAGATACTGGAGACCACTAACTACACTATGATGTAGGTTAGGGTCAGGGGCATAATCATCATCACCATAAGAATAAGGGTCTATAATGACAAAATTTTCCCAACATAAAACATAAGTGTGGGCAAGTTATATGAACATAAAATGTTTCCGATGCAATTTATAAGCGTGGAAAATTTTAAGTGATATGCCAACGCTTATAATTTTGTGTCGTTACATAATAAAAATAATGGTAGTTTACAAATGCTTTGCTTATGCATCTAAGGATGTGTCTGAATATTAAAATAATTTATTTAAAAAAATGATTTTGTGTAATATACGACACAATATATGTGTCTAGAGTAAAATAAAAAAAAAAGGCGCTTTCAGTAAAAGCCATTTCCTTTCCTAATTCATTTACTCTCGTCTATAATCGAGCCTATCTCTGTCTACCCTTCTCAAATGGTTTCCACCATTTTAAAGATGCTTCTTGTAAGGATTACTGGTAAGACTGATGAAGCAATACAGAGCATTTAATCCCTTTCTTTCCTTTGTTATTCTAATAAATTTCCCATTTTATTTGTTATTTTTAACAAATTCCCTCTTTAGTAAATCATTTCGGCTCTCTTCGTCATTGACTCACTGCCACCATCACTATTGTTGAGTCACTGCCACTGTCTCCCTCATTTTTTGACTAGTTAAAATTTGGACACAAAATTGGGAGGAAATGAAATTTGGGCAATTCTAAACCATCTCCCAAATTTTCATACCCATTCACTTGTACAGGTATGAATTCCTAATCCCAAGTCTATCATTCACTAGAATCCCTAATTCACAATCTACTTTACTAAAAATTTCTCATTTTCAGGTCTCACTCTCTCACTATCTTGCATTCTCTCAGTCATGTGTCTCAGAATCAAAAGCTTTGGAAGACCCTCTAATATTCGAAATATCTGTGAGTTGCTTTTCTAATTTTTGTTTCTCTCACTCTCTATTATTGGATATCTGTGAGTTGCATGCCTTGGAAAAAGATTAGATTTTATTTTCCTTTTTAGTTTTTTCTTTTGATAATTGAAATGCTTTGTTGAAAATGCAAAGCTACATTTGGGTTTGTGTTTTTTGCTCTTGTGGTTGGTGTTCCATCTTGTCTAGAGCCGATTTTTCCTTAGTGAGATGGGATGTATTGTTGTTGCTTTATAGTGATGAGTTGATTATTAACAGTAGGTGTTTGTTGAAAGTCCCCTTCAATAGTTGCATATTTTGCTTATCCTTGTTGTCTAATTCTTGCATTTTTCTTGTGTTATCTGCTGCTTTATTTTAGAGTTTGGGAAAGCTCATCATTCTTGTGAATAACACAGCAAATTTATGTGGTTAATTATTTTGGTGATGCCCAATTATATGTCCTGGGAGATAGATTTCGTTGAGAAGTTTGTGTTAGAAGGAATGCTTTTTATAATTGTTGATGCTACCATTTCATTTTGATCAGGCTGTTGTGGTTCAGCTTTGGATACTCTACTTGGGGTCTTTGGTCACTGTTTGGGTTTGGTTCCATTAGTGGTAGTTTCCTCTGTTTAGCTTGGTGTTTATACAAAATTTATCAGTGGGTCACTCCCTTTGTCTTAGAGCAGCAGGTTCTAGCTTTGGTTTGTTGCATTGGTCATGGTTCTTACAGTGGTCTGCTAGCTTTGGGTCTTAACAAAAAATATTTTCAACTTATAAAAAAAAAAGTTTAAATGGTTCATGAAGCTGCAATTTTAGTGTATGGTTGGTTTGCATAGTTACTTGTGCCTTAAGCCTTGAGCCTTAGGTTCACTTTACCAAGGACCATGTTTTATTAAGCCATAAACCTTACTAATAGAAGAAACAAATTAAAGTCATATATAAATTTTATTAATTATAACAATTTTTTATTATGAAGCCACTTAATGTAGAGAGTGCAAAAGATATTAGGTCATAATTACACTTACGCTTATAATCTGTAACATATATATAGGGATAATTGTAATTTCGTTGAGGGCAAAAAGGGTTGTCATTATTAAAGAATAATTATTTACTATTCCTATAGCCACCATGCCATGATCTTTGTGATATTCAGTGCTCATAAAAGAAAATTAAAGAAAAAAAAAACTGATAGAGCTAGATAAAAAAAAAAAAAAAAACTCAGTGTGTGTGTGTGTATTAATCCACTTTAGTTATATATTAATTATCACTCAACCTATAAATAAATCATCTAACTTTTATTATTATTTTTTTTCAGTTTTTGTATTGATCAAGCTTAGGAATTATGAAATGTCCTAGCCTCTCTCTCTCTCTCTATATATATATGTGTGTGTGTGTGTGTGAAAAATTAGGATAATTTTAATTTCCTTAAGGGCAAAAAGGGTTGTCATTATTAAAGGATAATTATTTACTATTCCTATAGTCATCATGCCATGATCTTTGTGTATTCAGAGCTCATAAAAGAAAATTAAAGGAAAAAAAAATTCATAGAGCTAGATAAAAAAAAAAAAAAGAAAGAAAGAAAAACTCAGTATGTATGTATGTGTGTGTGTGTGTGTGTGTATGTATATATATTAATCCACTTTACTTATATATTAATTATGACCCAACCTATAAATAAATCATCTAACTTTATTATTATTATTATTATTAATTTCAGTTTTTGTATTGATCAAGCTTAGGAATTATGAAATGTCCTAGTCTCTCTCTCTCTCTCTCTCTCTCTCTCTCTCTATATATATATATATATATATATATATATATATATATTAATCCACTTTAGTTATATATTAATTATGCTATAACCTATAAATAAATCATCTAACTTTATAGAGTTTTTTATGGAAATTATAATTAGGGAGTTAAGTGTTGATTTATTAATAAATTTGATGGCCTAAAGTGCCAAATTTAAAATGATAGGAAATAAAATGTATATTAAAGTAAAAAATTCAAAATTTTAAGGTTAAAAATTGTCTCCATTTGTACTCATATTGGATCATAATTAAGGTATGAGAAGGGAAAATCCATTTATTTAATAATACATATTCCAAGAGTTGTGCTTTATAATATGTAGTAATGAGCATTTTGAAGTTGTGTGTGTTGCATTGCCACTCTATAATAATATATCTTTCTTATACTTTCATTTATATGTGCTTTTTGTATTACTATAAAGATAAATTCATTCTATCTTTGTAGGATTTTATTGGCCAACTTTTGACTTTCACATAATGGACAAAAGTTGGATAGATAAGCCAAGGGCCACCAAAGCTTTTAGATATGAGGGATTTGCTTTGAGATGCTCTTGGGATAAGAACTACAATGCCGAATATGGAGGCATTTAATGAAGAAGATGATAATAGAAATTGTGTTGATACTAGTGATTGTGAGGAAGGAATGGATGGTATGCATGATGAGTCTATTTGTAGTTCCTCTAATGCTGATAATCGTTGATATCAAAACTTGATGAATGATTGTGATCAAAAACTATATCCCAGTTGTAGAAAGTTTTCAAAGTTGTCATTTATGTTGCATTTATACCACCTTAAATATTTAAATGGATGGCCTACAAAATCTTTCACTATGTTACTTGAATTATTGAATGATGCATTTCTAGAAGGAACTTCTTTGCCATCATCTCACTATAATGCAAAGAAATGTATTAAAGAACTTGGTCTTGGGTATGAGAAGATTCATGCTTGTCCTTATGATTGCATTTTATATTAGGGTGATAGAGTTAAAGATGAATGTTGCAATGTATGTGGATCCTCACGATGGAAAGGTAACAAAGAAGATGAAGGTGTGCCAACAATTGATGGGGAAATTATGACCATGAAGAAAAAACCAGCAAAAATATTGCATTATTTTCCTTTGATAACAAGGTTGAAAAGGCTTTACATGTCATCAAAGATAGCATCCTCTATGAAATGGCATGAGGAAGGTTGTACAAGGATGGAATGTTGAGACATCCAGCTAATGGCTTAGCATGGAAAGCCTTTGATGACAAGTATCGATCTTTTGCCTCTAATCCTAGCAATGTGAGACTTAGATTAGCTAGTGATCAATTTAATCCATTTAGAACAATGAGTTCTACTTATAGCACTTGGCCTAATATATTAACACCTTATAACTTAGGGCCATGGGTGTGTATGAAGTAATCATCAATTATTCTATCAATGGTTATTCTTGGAGCAAAAGGATCGGGTAATGAAATTGATATTTATTTGCAACCTTTAATTTCATAATTAAAGATGTTATGGGAAGGTATTGATGCATTTGATGCTTCATGTGGCCAAAACTTTAAAAGGCGTGCTGCTCTTCTTTGGACCATTAATGACTTTCTTGCTTATGCAAACCTTTTGGGTTGGAGTATAAAAGGATGTGTTGCTTGTCCTGTTTATGCAGAATCAACTCATTCTAAGTGGTTATATAATGGGGGGAAGTTTTGTTGTATGGGTCATCGTCATTGGTTGGAACTAAGCCATCATTTTTTATTCCAAAAAGAGCAATTTGATGGCACTGAAGAGTTTGATCTCCTCTGATGTCAACTTCAAGAGTTGATGTTCTAAGGCAATTGAATGGGGTTGATTTCACATATGGAAAGTTTTCTAAAACATCTAGGAAGAGGACTAGGGATGAAGTAATGGAGGAAACTACTAATGTACATTAAGAAATGATGTTTAATGATGCTGATGATTTCATTGAAATTGGACAAATGTCACATGATAATGCCACCATAAAGGCTTCTGTGAATGTGCTTCCTATTTGGAAGAAAATAGGCATTTTCTTTGATTTGCCTTATTGGGAACACAATCTTCTCCGTCACAATTTAGATGTGATGCATATCAAGAAAAATGTATGTGATAATTTGATTGGGACATTACTAAATCTTGATGGGAAGAGTAAAGACAATTTGAAAGTACAATTTGATTTATGGGATATGAACATAAAACAAGAGCTCCATCCATATTTGGGACATAATGATAAATGGACATATCCTCCTTCATCATACACTATGTCAGCTAAGGAGAAAGATATGTTTTTATCAGTATTGAAAAACATGAAGGTTCCATATGGTTATGCCTCAACATATCAAGAGGTGTTAATCAAAATGAGATGAAGCTTAGTGGCCTTAAGAGTCATGATGGTCACATATTGATGCAAGATATCCTTCTAATAGCTCTAAAAGCATCCATGTCTCATCAGGTTATTGCCTTTGTATCTGAACTCTCTTCATTTTTCAAATCATTATGGTCTAAAGCACTTGACCGAAAGGAACTTGATCAATTAGAGTCACGTGTTGCCAAAACTCTTTATCATATGGAGAAAATTTTTCTTCTGAGTTTTTCCACTATAATGCCTCATCTAGTGATTCATTTAGCTGGAGAGGTAAAACTTGGTTGGCCTGTGCAATTTGGGTGGACGTATCCTATTGAGAGTTAATATTTCATTCTTCCATTTCATGGCAATTATTATTATTGTATCATGATATAATGCAATAATACTAAATTGCATATTCAATATTTTACTAGGTCTTTGGTTCGCTACAAATCTAATGTACACAATAAAGCTCATCCAGAAGGGTCAATTGCAAAAGGATATATAGCTGATGAATGCTTAACATTTTGTTCTAGATATCTTGAAGGTATTGTGACAGTATTCAATCATCCATCTAGGAATCCTGATCATTCATAACGTAATGGAAAATACTTATTATCTAGTGGTGGAAGATTTTTTGGTAAGGTTGACACTGTACCGTTAGACAATAAGACATTGTCACAAGCACACCGCTATGTATTACTTCATTATGATCAAATTTTGTCTTATCATTGGTTAGTTTATTGATGCAAAGTATTTAATTTGGATATTGTGTAATCCATTGGAAATAAATATTAATGATTATACACATGATTAGTGAATTTTTGGTTGCTCAAAGACGTTCTTTTCGACCCTCTAGATCAAACCCAACCATCGAACAACGGTGGCTTGTAGAAAAATTCCAAGATTGGCTTATATCATAGGTAATGTTACTTAGAATTCATTGTCTTATGGTAATTCCTATAGTATATTTAAGAAATCATGCTAAGCATTGTTTTGTACCTAATAACATAAGTGCCAAAAATGATGGGGAATAAGTGTCCAGATGAACTTGTGGCCACAGCTCGAGGTCCTAATAACATAGTTAAAAGATATAATGGCTATATGATAAATGGTTTTAGATTCCACACAGGGATTGTGAGAGATACAGGAAAATACCAAAATTCTGGAGTTATGGTTGAAGCACATGGTCAACCATGTTATGGTGTACTTACAGATATATTGAGCTACATTACTATGGACATTGTAAAGTAGTACTATTTTGGTGTGATTGGGTGGATGTTAAATCAAAGAGAGGGCTAAAAGAAGATTCATATGGGTTAACACTTGTCAACTTCTCAAAATTGACACACACTGGCTAGTTGTTAAAGGATAATCCATTTATATTATCTTTTCAAGTAAAGCAAGTGTTCTATGTTCAAGACCCTCAAAATAATGGATGGTCTCATGTGATTTTGACAAAACTTAGAGATTTATATGAGGTGGGATAATCATTACAAAGGGAAGAAGTTGATACCTATGTTGGATGTGCGCATTTAAACATTGTTATATCTAATGATTTAAATAATTACACCAACTTAGTTAGAACTGACATTGAAGAAGGCAACAATTAGTTGGCTGCATAATTAGTTGTTTTGTACAACCATTTTGAATCAATTAGTTGGTTGCTAGTTTGTTTGTGGATTTAAAATTCCAAATGTAGGAAACTTTTAAATCTTATCATTTATGCTATTTTAATTTTCTAAGTAGTTTTTCCCTTTGCATTTTAATTGTGTTTGGTCGTATAATAGATAATATAATGAGTGTTCTTTTTTATTTTAAGCTACATCTAGTAGCTTAGATGACTACTCTCATATGTTAATGTTGACATTTATTTAGATGACTATTAATTTTGACTCTTTAAATGCTGCTTTGATGAAGATCTTTAGGTTAATAATAACTTCAAACTGATTTCCTTGTTCCTTTGCATCGAGTTTGGATCAAGTTTAATCTTAGGAAGGTAATAGCCCATCTCATTTGCTTATTTTATTTTTCTTTTAAATTCAGTATGTTTTTTTTTTTAATTTTTTCTTGGGTGACCTTTGTTTATTTAAATTCTGGAAATACATATAGGATTAATATTCTAATGGAATAAGGAATTTGGTTTATTGTAATGACCTTTGTGATAATTTGGTTTTATGCTACTAGATCTTTAGGATAAAATAAGGAAATAAATTAGGGAAAAGGAGTAGGTTGCAAAAGATTCATTTTAATATTTAATTGCTAGTGGTTGTGACGCACCTAGAAGTGTCAGTTACCAATTATAAAAAATTACTCTTGCAATTGCTTAACTTTTTCTTGGTCATTTCATATTTCATTAAATATGAGTCATATCTTAATTATTTATTTCTTTTAATGTAATAATAAAATTTTGAAAAAGGAATATAATGGATTGTGTGTAAGGTAGCCACTTATGTAGTTTCACAGTCTACCCACTAATATTCAAGATATATGATTGATTACATTTTAAAATTATATCTTTCTTATACAGGTCAAATGTTTCCAAAATCCAAACGTTTGAGAAAGTTAGAGTTTTTAAGTTCAAGCAACCATAGTCAAGAAGCCACACCAATTGTAAGTGAAGTAAATAGAAGTTCAAGCGATAAAACAAATGCCCAAATTGGACAAGAGAAACCTAGAGCTAAGTTCATAACACGGATGCCCTCCAATCATTGAGAAAAAGTAAAAATCCAAGAAACCAAGCAAAGGGTAGTGATACCACTTGTCCATCAATGAAGCAAACATTAACACAAGCAATCATTCCATCTTTTATAAGAAACAAACATACATCTATATCTAATAACTCGATAGATGATATTGCAACCAATAGGTAGCCAAGCGTGGGCAACCAACATACCTTACAATCTGACTTGCAAGCAAGAAATGGGCAACAACAATTAGAAGAGACACCATCACAATTTAAAGGACATGCCCCATCATATTCTAACCTACATCCATTAGAAGGCCAAGCACCATTACAGTCTAATTTGCATTCATCAAGAGGTAAACCACCATTTGAGGATGAACCATCAATTAAGGAAGAACAAAATTAAATTCCATTACATGACCCAAGGGAGAAAGTTTTCAATGAGGAGTTGGAAATCCTTGGTGAGCTTGATTCATTTCCCTTAATATCTTTCTTATAGCTGTTATATTGTTAAGCCTTTACATTCTACATCTTTATTCTTTCAATTTTTTCATAGACAATCAAGGGAATAAAATTAAGAAAAGAGGACCAACTCGAGCTAAAGATATATGGAGTTTGCCAGATGGTCACAAGATTGTAATACAATTCAATAAATTAGGTCAGCCAATTGAGAAGGGTGGAGGAATACTTGGAGGTTGGTTGGGTACTCTTGCCCGAAAAGATGACTTATGCCCAATTGATTATTTTGATTGGAGGAAAGTATTTGACACTACAGAGAGTAACCTTTTACTTATAACGGCGGTAAGCATTTTTAAATATGTTCAATTTTATTGTTTAATATGGTTACTCCTTTGTTTCCTTGAATATGTTAAAAATACATTATATTATATTGATGGTGTAGAGCAAATTTCATTTTCCAAGCAATCATAAAACTGAGAGGTGGATCTTGCAATCAATATGTCACAAATGGAAAGAATATAAGCATTACTTGAAGTGCAAATATGTGGTGCCCAATAAAACTGAAGAAGAGATAGCAAAAAAACACTCCTTGTGGAAATAGAACAAATACACAATGGAAGAGACTTGTTGATTTTTGGTTCAGTGAAGAAAGTGAGGCAATTTGCAACATACATTTGTTTATTTTACTTGATCCACAAATTTTGATTGAAGTTGAATTTGTGACTTTGATATTGTGATTTAGCTTCTCTTGATTTTAATTTGAAACTTGTGGATAAGATCTGAACGAGGAAAGGTTGCACGTTCTCATCAACGTACTCCTCACACAACAGGTTCTAAAAGTTATGCAAGAATTAAGGATGAATATGTATGTATAAATATGATTGTTTGCTTTAATTACTATATCAAAGTGTAATAGTAATAGCGATTTACTTCTTATCTCGTAATAGTTATAATATGTCATACATTGAATCTTCCCATATTTGAGATTTCCAAGCACATCATGAAATATCTAGGAGAAAATAAAAGAAAACAAAGAGAAGATGAAGGATAGCCTACTAAAATATCACTGTAAATTCCTTTTATTAATGATTCTAGTCTTAGTAATATGAAATGAAGATTAGAAAGTAGCTCATGAATCTTTACTATGAATTGTGGTGCAGTCATTGGGAATTAATAATAATATTCCATTTGTAAATCATTAATCAATAGGCTAATTTTCCTATAAAATCTTCAACTTTATATCAATTTTTATGATCTAAACTACATCAATAGCTAGTTGCAATTATGACTTTAATTGTAATTTTCAATTAACAAAATCTCAGCAAACATGATGATTGTTTAGAATTTCTCAATAGGCTAATTTTCATATAAAGTCTTCAACTTTATGTTAATTTTTATGATCTAAACTATATTAATAGGTAGTTGCAATTATGACTTTAATTGTAATTTTCAATTAACAAAATCTCATTAGACATGATAATTGTTTTTAGACTTTTCAATGTTTTCATCATTTTTTTTTTTTGCTTAGAAATTTTTTTGATATATAGGAAGCTGCATGAGGAAAAGAGCCTGGGTGCATTGAGTTTTTTGCTATAACTCATAAGCATAAAAATGGGACTTTCATCAACAACACATCCCAACAACTTGTGGTTTGTGTTATATAATTTAAATTAATTTCGGCATTCTTTAAATGGTTTCTTTTTTAATCTTTGTTTTGTTTATTTTTTTTTATACTTTAATTTTTTTTTTTTTTCGAATGTAGGAATCTGCAATAGCTCGAGTTCAGAAAGGTCGAGTGTTTTAGAAAATTCAAATAATGTAACAATAGAGAATGAAGTTTATGATGAGTTTATGGGAATAGATAAGTATGGTTGTGTCAAGGGTTATGGCCTTGGAGTCAAAGCAAAAGAAGTATGTGGCACCCAATCTCAAAATATTGGGACAACTAGTGTAGAAGAACTTAAAATATTTTATGAAGCCAAATTAGAGAACATTAAACAGAGCTATGAGACAAAGCTAGATGGCAAGCAACAAAATATTTTGGACTTGCAAGAAAAATTAGGCAATGTTACTTCATTGTTGAAGAAGTTGGTTGCATCTCATACCACAGGAAATATTGGAACAAGTTCAAATAGTCCTATAGTATGTAATCAACAAGTTCCTCACTTAGCAAGTTCACAGCTAGAAGAATTACAACTTTATGAAAATATAAAGATGTGTTTTATTTATTGTAAATTTTGAAAATACTTATGCAATTTTTTATGCCTTAGATTTCTAATATGCATGGAAAGTCATCAAATGTTGAACTCTTATTGAAGAAATCTCCAATGACATGGTGATTAAGAGTAAATTATTACAGGTCAAGTATCGAGTAATTACTAATTTTAATTGATAATATTTACTTTAATAGAATAGTCATTTTTTTTATTTGCTTTTACTTAATTTATTTTGTTGAAGAGAAACCTAATATGTATGATTATAAATTTATATTTATAGATACGGGTTATTGATCAAATTGCATGGAGTCAGGTTCAACTTAGTTAATGACAAATTGAACTACCTTATTTTATGTGTAAGTTTGCTTTTTGTATGTTAAGTAACAAATTATTGCACAATTAAGTACTTATTTTAGCATTAAGACTTATTTGGAATATATTACATGACTATTAAATAGTTATGGTATACAATTATGCATTTTATTATGTTTTATTATTTTAAATGTTTATTATGGGCTATATTATGGATAATATGCGTTCTTCATTATTTACATCAAATACAATAAAAGTTGACACAATAAATGCATTGCCAATTAAATATCTCAATGTTTTTGTATATCATCAATTTAATATTTAGGTTAAAAAATTATGTTGCCATTTACATTTAACGACGCAATTAAAGTATCGTGATGAAAGCATGGCGTTGCATTTTGCTATTAAATAATCATTGTTGACGTGAAATATGGTTGTTAACATGTTACCGACGCAATAATCTGCGTCGTCATATGCGATTTTCCAACTCATTATTTGTGTCATCAATTTTTAATTGCCAATGCAATTTTTGTGTCATCATATCAAATTTCCTGACACATTATTTGCATTGCCAACAAATCAATAATGATGCAAACATTGCGTCGTGGAAATTGGCTGACACAATTAGTTATGTCATTATTTGCTGATGACAATGAAAATAAAGACACTTTACATGACACATCCATTAGCGTTTGTAACATAAGTACCGACACTTTTTTGTGTTGATAAGTGCAATTTTTTGCGTTGCCATAGGTCATAAGTGTTGTGGTGCATATGGGCATTAAGTTTGACAATGAAGCAAAGTGGCATTGAAATTGGTTTACAAAAGGCCATGTTTGCTTTCACCATCAAGTCATCTACATATCTAGTTTGTGTGAGGAATAAACCATCAACTGTTGGGGTTGCTTCAACACTAAGAAAATAATCAAGTGGCCCTAAGTCTTTCAACTTAAGACATGAAATAGTAGGGTTAAGAAAATGTGAATCAATGCTTGTGAGGATTATGTCATCCATGTAAACTAAGCAAAAAGCTTGGATGGACCCATTCTTTAATGAAAGAGGTAAGTGTCGGCAATGGAGCAGAGAATTGGAGCTTCAACAAGGCTTGCTTCAACTTATTTTACCATTGTAGTGGGGCTTATTTTAACCCATATAGGGAACAATGGAGCTTGCAAACATAAGTTGGCTTATCTTTGTAAAGAAAACTAGGTGGCCCTTCCTATAAAATATCTTAATAGATCATAATAATTATAAATATAATATGAATCATAAATATAAGATTTAACTATCACCCTAATAATGGATCTTAAACAAATAAATTCTCACAGATCTATCGTGAGCCTTGTTTTAACCCATACAGGCAACATAAGTTGGCTTGTCTTTGTAAACAAAACTAAGTAACTATTCGTATAAAATATCTTAATAGATCATAACAATCATAAATCATAAACATACGATTCAACGAATCATAAACATAAGATTCAACTATTTCTTTAATAATGGATTTTGAATAAATAAATTATCACAAATCTAAAAAGTGTATCTGATGCAAAGTTTGATTAACCCGTACCAATAATTGAGAGAGACCATTTGATTCAATTAGCTAATTTCTTCCTCTTGACCCTTCTTGATTCACACGCAAAAATTTTAGTAATGTAAGACTTTTTTGAAATGACCCTAATATCTCAAAATTTATGAAAGAAAATGTGTATAATTTTATAAGTAGAGAGAGGAGTAGTTTATATATATATATATATATATATATATATATATCCATGACTTAATCTGGTACGTCCATCAAGTGATCCTCGTACAATTAGGATTTGTTTTTATTAAAGTAAATATCAATTAATATTGGTTCACGTTAAAACAATTGATTTTTGCCTATACAGTAATTAATATTAATTATGGCCCAAAAATCTTATAGTTACATAAAAACATTAATGTCTAGATCTCCATGCAAAAATGTATTAGAAACATCATGTTGTTTGATCGTCCATCCTTTTGAGAATGCAATGGATAGAATAATTTTAATGGTAACTAGCTTAATAATCGGGAAAATGTATCGTAAAAGTCCAAACCTGACCATTAATTATATCTTTTAGCAACAAGTCTCTCCTTGTACCGGTCAATACTTTTATTAGATTTTTGTTTCAGCCTAAAAGCACATTTACACACAATGATATTGTGAGCCTTCTGGCTTGGAACAGGCGCCCAAGTACTATTGTGAAGGAGAGTAGTAACCTCCTCATCCATTGCCTCTCGCCATTTTAGATGACATATAACTTGTGTATAGCATGTTGGAACATGTAAGGGATCATTAAGAGCAGCAAAGATCCTTGGTTTCAAGCTGCCAGTTTGTGTATGAGTCACCACTAGATGTGTTTTAACTAGTGTTCTAGAGATAAAGGTAGTGAAAGAGTAGATTTGTGTTAGGTGATGAAGTTACTAAGCTCATGATAAGAGGAAGGCCATCATACAGGGATGAAGTTGTGGTGGGAATTGGACTCCTTACAATAATATTTGTGGTGTTGACAGCTTGGTGTCGAATTGTGATAGGATTAGTGGTCCCTTGGGCTTGGTGTGAGAGGCATGTGCTAGTTAATGGATGGCAGATGTAGGCTAGGTGGCGGGCTAAGGATGCTAGGTTGGGATGAATGTAGTAGTGGAACCAAAATAAGCCATTCAGTTGTTGGGCTTGAGACAGTGTTGCCATTAATGGTAAAGTAACAACCTCATGCAAAATTGGATGTGATTCTTCAACATTTGAACCATTACCGGAAGAGAAAGGAAAGACAAGCTCAAAAAAGAGTGCATGCCATGAGATATAAAATTTGCCAATATTAGAATCCAAGCAGAAGTAGCCTTTAAGCAGTTTGTTATAACCCAAGAAAATACATGGTGTAGAATGGGGTTGTAATTTATTTTTTGTGTATGGTTTTAACCAGGGATAACACAAAAAACCAAAGACTTTTAATGTGTCATAATTTTGTTTTGTCTTGAATAAAATCTCAAAAGGTGAGGATGGCTTGGTATGAACAGATAGGAGCTAATTAATAATATAAATTGTTGAATCAAAGGCATATGTCCAATATTGTATAGGAACTGAAGCATGATTAAGTAAGGCTTAACTCGTTTCCACAATATATCAATGCTTTCACTCGGCAAATCCATTTTGTTCAGGAGTTTGTAGGCAAGAAATTCTTTGGATGATGCCATTGGCTTTTAAATGAGCTATAAGGGCTCTAAATTCCCCACCCTAGTCTATTTGAAAACTTTTTACGAGCAAATCAAAATATTTCTCTACTAGCTAAAGAAATTGAATAAAGACACTAAGAATTCATATTTCTTTTTAAGAAAATAAATCTAAGAGTAGTGATTAAAATGATCATAGAAAATGACATAATAATAGTGTTGTGCACTACAGAAACATGTAAACTGCAAAGAATAAAGCAAACACATAAAATAATAATATTTATGTGGTTCACCCTCTCAATACATGACTACATCCACGGGTATACCATCTTCCACTATCAACAATAATAAATCATCATTACAAGCTCAAAATTATACTATCCATAAACACAATTACACCCAAGAGAACCTACACTACTTAACTGCTCATAGCAAATACATTAGTTAGTCCCTCTCAGTCTACTCTAATCATAACCAAATGTATTTGCTATTATAACACTACACAATAAAAGGGTGTTTTCGACTATATGGGCAAGAGCCCTTTTGCCAATGGATAAGAATCCCTTCCTCTTGAATTCTATGCCCTTTCTCCATCTTAGGTCGAAGCCTTTCTGTACTGCGATGGGCAAAAACCCCTCATCAATGAGCAGAGCCAAATCCTCAGCAATTGGCAGGGCTCTTCTCTACAATGAGCGACAACCTCACTCCATAAGCTGAAAGCCAAATAAAATTTTCTACCATCCTCCTATTTATAGTGTTAATTCTCTCAATGCTAATCTGATTATGAGTCTCATTCTATTTAGGAATAACATTAAAATAAGAGTTTTGCTCAATATAGGAAATATACCTCCATCCAATTGAGGAATATTTTTCAAACTCAAATTAGGAAAAGATCTCTCCAAATGTCACCAGAATTTTGAGTCATAATTCTAACAAATAGAAACCATCTGATACATGCATTTTGCATAGTCATTTAGATTTAATTTCATGGCCATTTTATTTGATTGTTAGTCACTTTTAGCTAATTTTATTAGTTATTTTAGATAGTTTTTCATGATTGCCAATTTTTGGATTAATTTGTAATTTTACTTTATTTTGTAAGAAAAATGGTGTTTTTGAGGGATTAAAAAAGAAATTATGCCAGTGAGGAGTGATTTGCCACACCTTACCCCTCCGTAAGGCATAACATGATCCCGTAGAATACTTAATGAACTACCGAACTTCACCTACCGATAACTCATTAAGTACCCTACAAGGAATTTTAAAACAATTTTCTTACATTTTGGAAGTGGTGAGCATTTTAGTGAGAATTAAAAACCATTTATTCAAAGCTTAAGGACTAGTAAAAATTTTTGTCCACTTAAATTTTGCCACAAATTTTATAAAAATTTTGACAGAGTTCCCTCTGTATTTTGAGAAACCAGTTCTTCAAATACCTGTAAAAAGCACTTCCAAAAATATTTCACAACTCCCAACCACCAATAATTCTCAAATCAACTCAATACAAGGCACTTCAAATAATTTCATAATACAAATCAAGATTTCTCATCTCAAAATATTTAATATCTTCATTAACAAAATATAAAGTAGTAAATTCATATGTACAAATATTAAATTTACAGAAGAAAAAAAAAATTATTACAATTTATTTACAACTGCTCAATTTACATTGATACTTATGACATTACAGTATTTACATCAAAATAACCATAAGGGTATAAAACAATACCCGTACAAAAGGGATCAAGAAGTTCTTGTCAATCCCGCAGCTCACTCTGCTACTTTCTCCTTGCTCTTATCTGCGACAGTAAATTAAACTATCGCTGAGTATAAACATACTCAGTGGTGCACAATAAAAATTTAAATTGCGATACATAAATCATTTATTGATGAAACATAATTTGAATACTTCACAATCACATTTCACAAATATCAAAGCTCATAACAACTCATTTTGTCAAATAATATATTAAACACAGTTTAGTCAAACAATTTCATAAACACAGTGTTGCCAAAATCATACACAACTTAAGCCATGACACAAAATTTCCGATCAATGCCGTATTGTACACCACGATAAAGCAATCTACAACCCCATTAACCAAAATCAATGAGGGAGGTGGCTAGCTAGCTAATGAGTACTCATCCGATCTACAACCTCAACTGGCAAGCCAGAGGGGAAGAAAATAAACGATCTCAACCCCATGAATGAAGGAGGAAATGTGATACTGTCATGCTAAGTGTGAATCCAAAATCAATTTCAAATAATTATTTTCAATAATTTATGAGAGATCCCAAACAATTTTCAAAGTCATTTTTGTAGTCACAAAGTGGCAACACAATTCATAAATAACACAGCGATTTCATAAAGTATAGCAACTCAAATTTTCAATTGGAAAACAATTACATAAATTTATTGTGCACAAACCTGACTAGAGTCGCCTCTAGGCCTTGACTCAGTCTCTCCGAGCTTCCAAGTCTTTTTCAGCTGAAACACACAATTTCATAGTGTTTCAGTACCATAACTTAACATAAGTCCAAAAATAAATTTAACTTCACTTTAACTAGCTCTATTGCGTTAAATTCGACGTTCTCGAAGTTTTTGTGTTTCGGGTTACTATTCACTACACTATTCAAGTCAAATTGTTGATTTTTTAAGGATTAATAGGTATGGGAACTCCAACTTCACCCACATACCACATTTTGGTCATTAAACTTGTTGGTTTTGGTCACTTTCTCAAAACTTAGGTCAATTTGGCAAATTTGCCAATTTTCGGTTTTGGTGCTCTGAAGTTGCACTGTTCCATTGGTCGATCTACTGTTGGAATTTGACAAAACTTCCTTCATAGAAAATGTTCCTTATTGTCTTAAGTGTATTCTCATTTTTGGATCACCTCAATCGGAGTTTTGTAGCTCAAGTTATGGCCAAAATAAGTTTACTGTTCACGTGCACTGTTAATACTGGTATCTTGGGTTCTGGCAGATTTTGATCCAACTTTGGTTAGTAATTTGATCAAGTTAAGTTCATAATTTGGTCTAACTTTCTTCATATGAAATGTTCTACTATGCCTTAGGTTTCCATCGGTTCAAGAATCGCCTAAATACGAGTTTTCTAGAGAGAGTTATAGGCATCCAAATATTACTGCTCAAATGAAAATCTGCAGAGTTGCAGGTTTGATAACTCAACTTTGCTCAATAATTTGAATGGGTTAATGGCATAATTTGGGGTGATGTTCTTCATGAAAGTTTTAGATCTATATCTCCTCTAACCCCTGGCCAAATTTCAGGTCAATTTAACTTGTCTAACTCGATTTATATTACTGTTCATTTGGTCAGTTTAGTGCAGTGGCAGCCTGCTCTCATTTCACTTTGGTCAATTTGTTCACCCAGTTTTGGTCAGTTTTTGGGCATGGTTCCTTAATGAAAATTGTGCTCTTTTATGTCTATTTTCATCTCCAATTGGTGGCATATCAATTGGATTTGTAAAATTTGAGTTTTGGTCCTTCAAAGTGGGCAGCATGACTATTTACCTCCGAATTTAACTTAGTTTCCTATCATTCCCACACAAGTTATTTGGTCATAATTGACCATTATTTCACTTCACAATAGGTCCAACATGCCATTTATGCATTTCTCCAAATTTTGGTTCATAAACCCTAACATTCAAACCCTAACTCATTCATTCAATCACAATTGGTGCATTTCCATCTTACCACCATACTAATGTAAGTTTACTAACATCTTTAATTCCCTTTAAACACATCAAACCAGACCAAATCATACTCCCACCAAGCTGGCCAAAAATTCAGTTTGTCCTTCCCCACATTCTTATTTCATTTTAACACATTACAAGCTAATTCAACAACTAATGATGCATTAAAAATGGAAAGAAACAAGTTAACATGCTCACCTCTCTTAAATCCTCAAAACCCTATCTTTAGCTCCTCTTTCTTCTTGTAATCCTTGTGCTTAAGTTGAGATTACAAGTTCTAACAAGGTTTTTAGGGGAGTTATGTAAATTAAGTGGAGAGAATCAAGCTTAATTGTAAGCTTAAATGGAAGAAGCTTTCATGGAGATGAGAGGGAGAAATGGGGCGGCAAAGAGAGAAGAAGAAAAAAGGATTTTTTTTGTTTTTTTTTTTTCTTTATTTTCTTTCATCTTTATCCCTTTTTGAAGACCAAAAATTTCAATTTAATAATTCACTTAATTAATTTGTTTATGACATCATTCATGATGTCATCAACTTTGACTTTTCCATCTTCTTTCTTATTTTTTTTTTCTATGACTTTTCCATCTTCTTTCTTTTTTTTTTCTATTTATTTTTTTCTATTAGTTCTTTAATTTAATTCTCGATTCCGAAATTTTCTTTTCTCCGATTTTATTTGTGATTAGGTCGAGTCGCTCTGGTCAATTGATCAAATCGCCCCTCGCCGGTTCATCCCGGTTTGCAAATAATCCAATATTTCTTTCGGCTTCCTGACCTAATTATTTGATTGACTTAACAGTTCTTTTTCGTGATTTTCTCTTTTCCACTGTATTCATAAGGGTCCTAAGGACCGCAGCGTCACTTTTTACGGTTCGAAATTTGAGTTTAAAACGACTTCGCAGTCGTTCCCGAGGAGGTCACTCATCGCTGTGACTCTCGGCTCGTTTAACCTCTTAACAGAACTTCTCCTCTTTGCTTTCTCCATTTGTTTTATCTCCACTCTCTTCTTACATCTTTAAATGATGATTTAAAAGAAGAGGAAGCTACTTATTCGAACAAAAGTGGAAAGGCAAGGGAACTTTCTTTTCCTTTCAATTTCTTATTTCAATCAACTTATTTTTGACATAGAATGATGGTTTTTTCAATTAGCATGCCACTGCCTAGATTGGGTGTAAAAGGATTAGTCTATTGACCTGGTTTTAGATAGCAGTGATCATACTAAGTTTTTCTTGGATTCATTAATAACAAAATCTCTTTGCTTATCATAAAGTGAGTGTCTTGCTTTGTTTGGCAAGGGTTTTGATATATGGCTGATAAGAGAGAGTCGAGTGTTATGGAATCGAACATGGCTAATCTTGCGTTATCAGATGATAGGATGAAGTGTTGTTACTAGTGACAGCGGGTAAGACGCAACAAAAGGATAATTATGATCTGTGTCTTGTGGGAAGGTTATTGACCGAGAAGGATGTGAATGTAAATGTCATGAAAAGTAATTAAGGAATCTTGCAGGGGGATGTTCATGAAGGAGATTGATCGGAAATTATTTCTGTTCAGATCTTTTTCATTTTATTGATCTGAATAGGGTATGGGAGTGAGGACCATGGTCACTCAACCATTTGCTGGTTCTTCACAAAATGGCAGATAGGGAGGAACCTACACAAGCGCAGTTGCGTCATGTAGAATTATGGGCCCAAATCCTTGATCTTCCTTATGGTTATATGTCAGTTCTTGTAGAGAAATGGTTATGAGATTTTATTGGTCCATTTGATGCTTATGATCCCAACAATAATTCAGGAAATTGAAGATAGTACATGAGTATTAGGATCAAAGTGGTTGTTCATAAGCCATTAAAGCACTTGAAGAAAGTGCAGAGATCAGATGGGTCATTAAGGGCTGTTCAATTCAAATACAAAGGATTTCCCACTTTCTGTTTCATCTACAGACATCCACAATGAGCGTTTCTATGAGCAGTTGCTTGCATCCCCAGTGGGGTGGTTGAAAGAGCTTGGGGTGTTTGGCTTCGAGCTCCGACTAGCCAATCAATGGAGAAAGAGGAGGATTAGCGTTGGTTTTGGGAGGAGAATAGGCAGCGGTTGTGGGATGTTTCTAGTAATTTTTCGTAGTTTGGGGCAAGAATGGGGATAGGGATGTTTGTAAGGGAAAGAAACCTGCTAGTATTTCAAATTATTGCGGCGTGATAAGAGAACATATATTCGTAGAGAGTGGGCAGTTGACTGTGGGTTTCCCACATGATTTAGGCTTGGCTATTGTGGCGAAAATGATGGGCTTAATCAGCTTGTTGCGGAGGAAGAAAAGGCTAATGTTTCGGCTTCATTAGAAGGAAAGAAAAGGCCTTGTAAAGCCCAAGTGAACAATAGCTTGCATGCGAATACAATAATAGAGACTAGGTGATGCCATTGGCAGCGATGGTGGTGCAATGAATAGTAACGTGAATCTTATCTACCAATAAGATCACTGATAACCATCATTTGTGCATTATAGCTACTTTACTATCACGAATAATAATATATTATTTTTAGAAGAATTATTTTTATACAATAATATTCCAACACTTTATTATAGGAAATTATTTGATGGGCACTGTTCTCCATCTTATTCTACAGACAATACATTACTTTTAGGAAACTATACTATATAATCATATTAAATTCAAAAATAAAACATTAAATACTCGATAATTAATGCAAAATTATTTGATAAATTCTATACTTTTGCAATAATTATGAACATATAATATTTTATTTTCAATTTTATTTTTTTAATATATTATTATATGCCACACATGCTCATATGTGTATGTATTTATAATTCAGCAGCCCTTTTGCTTTTGATTACTGCATCCTTGATCAGAGAAAGAGAATTTTGAAGATCATCACAGAGTTGATGTGGATCAGGAATTATGTTTTCGTCTGCCGATAAGATGATTTTCATCTTGTTCTCATAGCTCGCTACATGAATCATCAACGCCTACAATGCATATATATATATATATATATATATATATATATATATATATATATATATATATATATATATATATATAGAAAAACATTAATTTAACTATGATTTTAATTACTACAATTAGTATTTTAACACCAATTCGAATTTGATCATTAATCTACAGATGGATTTAAATAAGTGAAAGATAATTCAGGATTTATTAAAATTTTAAATTTGATGAAGATACTTACATTAGGTTGGCCATATAAGGTGGGAGCTATGAAGGTCACAGGGTGGCCAAAGTAAGAGATTTCTTCTTGTGGACCAGCAACATTTGAAAACCACAATGTGGTTTGAGTTGGAAAGTTCCCCATCTGCTCATAGTTAACAGAATATGTTTCAATTTAAATATTCTTACATAATTAATCCAAATTAATTATATATCTTCAACTAAATATTACTCCCATCTACTCTACATATGGAAAGTTTAATTACCTTAGTGCCACAGAAATTAAGGAAAAATCTGGCCATGAAATAAGTGAATTTAGATTCAAGAGTGGCTTTCTTTCTGTCCCCAGTAATTTTAGCATCACGTACATAATCCAATGGGTTCTCTTTCAATGCAATAGTGAAAGGAAACAGAACATATCCAATATGGTTGCCCCACCTCGCTTCACTATCCTTTCTTGTCATATCATCAAAAGCCTACAATATATATTTTTCGATTTAATTAAAAAATTTGAGAAAAACTTACTTATTTCTACCTGCTCTATTATATACTCAAAGTATAAAAATATGAATCTCACTTATTTTATAAGTGAATCTTACCATACCTGTAATATTTTGAGTCAATAATGGATTGGATATAAGGAATAATTCCCCATGAAATTTTAATAGATATTAATAAACAATTAATAATTAAGTTAATTTTGACAAAAGAAAAGCATGGAGTTATATGGCAACAACACTTACAGGGATGCCTGCAGAGGGTCTTATGTTCATGCAAAAAGTTGCTCTAAGACGAATGTTCTTGGGAAGATTGTTTTTCCCTTTTGCTCCTTCATCATCTTTCTGATGATCGTCACCTGCCATTCATCATATATTACCCTTACTATGATAGAGGAGATAAACGGATTTGGTTATTATTTCTGGTTTGATTCATTTTAAATCTGTTTTAATGAAATTACATTGATATTTGTATTATCTATAAAAATCGTTATAGAAAAAATATTTTAATTGCAAGTAGTTTTTAAATTAAAATAATATTTTAATTAGTCACTTCGAATCCAATAATACACATTAAATAGGTTATGAATTTGGTTAGAAATTACTATAATTAATTTTCAATGAATTTTATTGCAATAATTATGAATTTTTAAATTTTTTTTATTTAACCTTATCAACCCAATAATAATAATAATAATAATAATAATATTGAATCCGTTACCACTATGCATGTGCAAATAAACATACCATACTTCCTATTGAGATAGCAAGACAATCCCGCTTGTGTGATTGCCATCATCACATCATTGACTGTCTGTCAAAACAAAATTACCAAAAAGAAATAATAATTATATATATATATGTGTGTGTGTGTGTGTGATGTCAAATTAGCAAGGTTTATGTAACTGCATATATATATAACGAATTTATACTTACCGAGCCCATGGCATTCTTCACCAGCTTCACATCATCCAAACTAATTGTTCTATGAACAAACCTTCTAGCAGTTGATCCAACTGGAGATGCTCCTTTAAGACGTGTTTTAGTATCCTTCAAGAACAAAATTGTTGCTAGAAATATCACCACATCAACAACAGTATTCCAACACAGCAACACTAACATCCATAGCTTGAGCAATAAGTGCCAGAACCCAGCAGAGTCGTTGGGATTCCTTTTCTTTAAAGTTGGTAGAGTTGGAAGTTCCGTAGGATTGGATACTTTGCGAGTACAAGAAAGTAAAAGAGACATGAGAGATGTTCCATCACCAATGGAATGGTGGACGCGAAGAATGCTTGTGGATTCAGCTTCTGAAGTTTTAACCTTGAGAATATGAATATCCCACATTGGCATGGACCTACTAATTGTGGTTTTGCTGAGATTAGAGGTGTAATCTTCCACAAATTTATCAGGACAGTCCATGTTTGGATCAAGCTTTGGGACTATTACATGGTTATCTATGTTTACTTCTGTTCGAACCCATCTCATCTCCCCACCATTTTCCTCATCCATCACCTATGTTCATCATCAAGCTTTCATTTAATTATTTAATTAACATAACTTATGGTAAGATGTATGAGAGTAATAAGATAATTTACCTGCAAACTAGAGAAACGAGGATGCTTGAGAAAAGTCTGAGCCAAGTTAACTTTAACAACATCCGAATTGATAGGAGTCTTAAATCCCATGATGACAACGATGTAGACATTGGAGTTGGGCTCATGAAATACTCGAGCCATTGGACTCAAGGGTTGGCTTTCCTTCTCGCCATCTTCCTTTGCAACTCGAATTGGTCTAAGACTTTTCATACTACTATATTTCTTGGGAATTTAGAATGAGAAAATTGTGCTTCTCCCATATGCATCGATATGTGTTTATATAGGATGTGAATATAAGCAGGAGCCAAGGGAGGGGAACAGTGATGGAGCTATGTAGGACCCAGAGCTTTTTGAAATTATATTTAATATATGTATTTATGTAACATATGTATAAAAATACATTTAATATTAGTTAATGTACAATTCATAAATATTTTCATATTCATTTATCAATAAATATATTTCTTTTTTCATAAATAAATAAATATTTCTTTTTATTAATCCATCATTTTATATATTTTTACTTTATTTTTATGTCTTTTGCTATTTTTTAAAAAATTGTTGATAAAATACACTGAATTATTATTATTATTATTATTATTATTATTATTATTATTATTATTATTATTAAGTGTAATTATATTAGAATGAAAATATTTTATACAATATAATTTTATTTATGAATAAATATAAAATATTTTTTATTTAAGAGTGAAATTTTATAAATAATTAATTATAATTTTGTTGGACCCCTTTAAATGTTATTGTCATGCTCCACAATTGGCAAGGAGGACAAGAGGGAGCCTTGGCTCTCCAACTATATAAATTTATTTTAAATATAGATAAGTAGCCAAAAAAATTATTTTATTCTAATTATTGACACTAAAAAAATAATTTACATTTTTAGTAATGTGAATTATAAGAACCACTTATTTCTCATATTTTGTGGAAAAAGTAAATTAATTAAATTTTTTATTTTATAAAATAAAATATAATTAATATTAGCTATTGTTTTAAAAGAATAAATTATAATAATATATTAAAATTAATTAATAAAAATAATGTCAAAATTTTAAAATTTTTAATTATTTTCTTGTCTCAAATTTTATATATGAGCCAAAAATAATAAATTAAAAAAGAAATATATTTTTATATTTTATTTCCTCTTAAAGATTTTCCAAATTTTTAGCCTTCACCAGATAAAAAATTTTAAGAGCTAAAATGGTAGTTTTAAGATTATTTTAAAATCAATTATATTAAGATAATTTTATCATATATATATATATAACTATTAACTTTGACTATTATATGATGTAATTTATTAAATAGAATTACATACTTAATTAATTATTTATATTTAAATAAAAATTAAATGATTAATTTGTAAAGTTTAAAAATTATAAAATAATATAAATTAATAATATATATGATTTATTAATTAAATTTCATATATGGGATAAGTACGTGACACGCCAAACGTGAATCACATTATTAATTAGAAAAAATAACGTGTATTTAATCCGAAAATTGTACAAATTTGATGCATTAATGACTATTGATGCATTAATGAATATTGTTCATCGGACCCATTTTAAGAATTTTTTTTTTCTTATTTTTTATTATGAAATGTAAATTCTTTGTTTAATGAGAGATTTGTATTTAAAGATCATTTGATATAGGATTTGTGAAAAATCATAAAGTCCAACAGTGGTTGTAAATCGCCACAAAGGTGCTATCTATTATTTAGTTAAATTAAATGTTTTATCCATATTACGAGACCATTCACATTAAAATATTTTATATTAAATTTTCAATAAAAAAAATTAACAATCGATTGAATTAGTTATTAATCTATTAAAATCAGTTACTAATCGATTTAGCGATCGATTTAGTTGGTTGTAATCAAATCGGTTTAATTATCAAATCAAATCGATTGCAAATAGTAACCGATAATCAAATTGATTGCTAAATTAATTAAATTTGAAAAAAAAATAAAACTTTTGATAAAAAAAAACTATCTGTTTCTATAGTAACCGATTTAGCAAATGAAATTGGTTGCCATAGCAGCTAAAATATAATCAGTTACCATAGCAGTTAAAATATAATCAGTTGCAAAAGATTTAGTGACTTTAATTTTATAATTTATTATAAAAAATTACAAATAATAAATATTATAAAAAATATTAACAAAAAATTAAATACAAAAAGATATTTATAAGATAAATTACTAAAATTAATATTACAAATAATATACTAAAAAAATATATTTGTATAGAAATTTTTATTTTATGTAAAAAAAATATATTAAACAAAAAAGATGAAAAAGAAAAAGATGATGAAGAAGAAGAAGAATGATGATAAAGAAAAAGATGATAAAGATGATGAAGAAAATAGATGAGAAAAAAAAGATGATAAAAAAGAAAATAAATGAGAAAGAAGAAAATGATGAAGAAGAAAATATATAAGAAAGAAAAATATGAATAAGAAAATAGTTGAGAAAAAAAATTATTAAAAAAATATGTTAGAAAGGAAAAAAATGATGAATAAAAAAATATGAGAATGAAAAAGGTGGCAAAGAAATGAAATAAAAGAGAAGAAAGAGGGGGAAAAAAGAGTAGTGAAGAAAATGAGTATTAAGAAAAGAAAAGGAGTAGTAGTTTATATAAGTAAATTAACAATCGGTTTTAGTAACGAATTGTCAATTGCTAATTTTTTTTTTAAAATTACATGGGAATTTTGAAAGGAAAATTTTATAATTGATTCACAATTGGTTACAAAATCGGTTGCTAAACCGATTTCAATCAATTTCTCTAAGCAACCGATTCACAAAAAATCGGTTCTAAATAATAAAAAAAAAGAATTGTTTAGGGAAAAAATTCAATTATTGTTAGCAAATGATTCGTAAATCAGTTGCAAATAAAAGAAAGGTAGGAATTTAAGGAGGTGGGAAAATCGGTTGCAAAATCAATTGCTAATAATAACCAATTTTAATTAGTTTCAAAAATTGATTACTATTAGTAACCGATTTGCAAATCGATTGTAACACCCCTTACCCGTTTACAGTGTAGCCGAGCAAGACATGTCACACTCGATGCCAGAGAACCCTATCTTATCTTACTTTATTCTTTTAATAATTTGTTCACGTTATATTTTAATATCAATTATTTTTTGTCGGAGAAACTGATAGAGTTTCCCCTATTATATTATCATTCGGCGCATTTTACTATTCACCTGCTTAAAATTTTCAATAATATTTTTACAATAATAATCTCATCATTTTATGCATCATCTATATATTTAAATTCCGTATTCAAATCCATACAATTTCATTCATGCTCAAATCACATAAGCAAAATTTTCAAATTTCATTAATTTACCTAATTTACAAAATAATTACATATGAAAGAGCTAATTTATTAATTTACATCACATACCCATTAATTATATTTTCATAATCTACATTACAATACTATAACTAAGCATCTTATACAAAATACAAAATATGACCTATATGGGCCCTATCTACATGCATTGCTGAGGAGGTGATAACCTTGAACACTTTTGACACTTCTGTAGATCCGAACTCCAAAATCCTCAGTCTAATGTCCACTGGGTTTTAGCTTCAGTACCTACGCAAGAAAACAAATCCATCGCGCTAAGCATTACTGCTTAGTGGTGCGATAATATAACAAGAAAATAATATATACAACATTCAATTATTTAATAATATTAAATTTAGTCTTAATTTATTATGAGAGACATATTTGTAATATTTATTTACGTTCTACTTCTTTGCAAATCTTCTTATCATTTCACTAATTTATTTCTAGGTATTTTGAATCATTGCATCGTAAATAAAATTTTAAAACTAATTCTAATTTCTTTCTTATTCATTCATTTAATTCACATTATTCTTAACAAATTTCACTACTCAAGTAACCTATGACGGACTGACTAAACTGGATAACGGGTCGTTAGCACTGGACACTATGGTACCTCGGGCGATCATAGCATGGGACGTGAAATGCGGAATGTCAACCACGTATACAGTCAATATAGCTAAAAAGCCATGATAACATATTAGTATGGCTAAAAGCCATGATAACAAGTAATCAGGCATAAAAGTCATGAGTGCGGGCATAAAGCCATGAATACAAGCATGAAGCCTTATGCAGTACTGCTAAAACAATACCCTATTGGCATACCAATCTATCCAATCTGACACATACATGGGCACATTAGTACCTTTAAGATTTTATATGTAACACCCTAGGCAAATCCCACATCGGTAAAACACGGGAGAGATGCTGGGATTATAAGTTGGTGGTTCGTAACTCCTAGTGACGCGTTTTAAAACCGTGAGGGCTTCAGCCCAGAGCGGACAATATCACTAGTAGGCCGGGCCGTTACATTTGTGGTGTCAGAGCCGCTCCGCGTGCAACCTTGAATGATGGTGGGGCAAATCTCAGCGAGAACGCTAAGTCCCATAAGGGGGGTGGATTGTAACACCCTAGGCAAATCTCACATCGGCAAAACACGGGAGAGATGCTGGGTTTATAAGTTGGCGGTTCGTAACTCCTAGTGACGCGTTTTAAAACCGTGAGGGTTTCGGCCCAGAGCGGACAATATCACTAGTGGGCCGGGCCATTACATTATATCATAAGTATCATTATTTTATTATATGTTCCAATTATAATTTATAACGTTTTAATTTTATTACTAGCAGAAGTGAAAATGTCTAAAATACAATTCTACCTAAATTATGCATTCATCATTTTATTCATTCATTATGTCATTCATATTAATCACAATTTATAACAATTATTTTCATGTATAATTGTACTCAAAGCATTTTTCCTTATCCTTTCTCCAATAATGAGAATTAAAGTCTCATTCATATATCCATTTATTCATTACACTCTGTATATAAATTATCATTCATATTTCAAGTAATCCGTAAACATTTCATGGATTTCAAATTTAACTAAATTTTCCTTAAATCCTAGAGTCACTCAACTTCAAGAATTTAAATTCATTAGTCACATTATCTATATTAACCATCCTAATAGTTTTTCTAATTTAGTATATCATTTCCTATATCATTGGGGTTACTATTCACTTAACCATTTTCCTTCAAAGGTTGACTTTCTTATACATAATAGTTACATGGGTTCTAACCACATGAAATTACTACATTTTAGTTCACAAAAGTGTTGGCATTAGTTGCCAATCAATACTTCAAACTAATAGGAAATAAATCAAAAATTTCAGTTTTTGGTGCTAAAGTTTACTGTTCCATCAGGCAATTCTACAATGAGAATTCGACAAACTTTTCATCATCAAAGTTGTTCCTTTATGTGTCTTCTTTAATTTCCTTTTTGAATCACTCCATTTGGAGATTTCTAGCTCAAGTTATGCAAATTTCAATAAGGCTGGTTGGATTGGTATCTACCTAGAATTTCTGGGCAGAAACCAATTCTAGCAGTTTTGGTGTCCTAAATTTGATGGACAATTTCATTAAGTTCTGGTCAAAATTTGTAGTTATGTTCATACATTTCTACACTGAGTTATGGCCAGATGAACAAATACTGTTCATTTAGTCACTTTTAGCAGGTCCAGAATTGGTTGCTCGGATTTGGTAAAATTTTAGGTCATCCTAAGTTTGTTTTCTGGAAAAAGTTTCTTCATCAAAGTTGTGGCATTATGTATCTAGTTTCATGTCCAATTAGCCTTGCACCAATTGAACCTACACAACTCAAGTTATAGGTTTGGTTTGCAATTAGATTGCAAAGTCCCTAGCATGGCTTGAAACCAAATCTAAATTATTGGATGTATAGTATAAGTTAAATTTATATTTAAAGTGTTTAAATATAAAATTAATTAATGAGAAATTAATTAATAGAGATTAATTAATTAATTTATATTTGATATAAATTGATTAAAAGAAGAGAAATAATTATTTTGGGTTGAGAACTCAAAATTAAGACACAGGGGCATTTTGGTCATTTCATAGCGTGCGACATGTGCCACCATGAGATGGTGACACATGGCACTACACATAAGCTTGTCAAATGTCTTTTAATCATGTAAGATGATTAAAATTAAGATTAAATATAGGTTTGACACTTGGTACAATGTGATTGGGTCAATTAAACCTAGAGTTAATCAGAAGGTAACATGTGATAAGGGTTTTAAGTGGTAACCTAGCTATATAAGTGTAAGGATGAAAGAACAAAAAACAACCAGCTACTGCCTCCCTTTGTACCACCACCCTTGAGGTTGCCATTCTCTCTTCTTCTTCATCTCATCAATTCCAAGAGATTAGCAAACAATCTCTTGAATTAAAAATACTAGAAATTATTTCTAGTGTCCTGTTTACATCTTTAATCTCTTAAAAGGCAAAATTTGATTTTCTAATTAATAGAAAAAGCTTTAGAAGCTGTTCAAGGGCTGCCATAGGTGATCTTGGTGTAGACAAGTTAGAGGGACAACATCTGGTGTCCTAAAGATGCATCTCAAAGGTGCCAAACACACTGCAGTGCATCAAGAGGTTAGTGCACTTGTTCTTGATCTAATCTAGGGTTCTAAAATTAATCTAATTAATTCTAAAATCTTAAATGGCAAGTATAGATCCAAAAACATATTAAAAGAGTTTTAATATGTTGTTTATCATTGAAATCAAATAGATAAAAATAAATCATGCATGATGCATGTGACCCTAGGTGAAAATTTTTGAATTCAATGATATAAACTTGTGTTTTTTCATGCTTTCGCTCCTTCAATCAACCTTAATTTATCCATTTCCAAATTCATAACAACTTCATACAAATCACTATCCAATTCATGTATACAATATTACATATGCAAGATTTCATGTTCAATTCCATCAAATCACCTTAAACCCTAATATACCCTAAGCTGGCTGAATTTTCCATTCCTCCATACATGTATTTTTTTCTTCAATTGCTTAACTCAATTCTTCAAAATCAAACTTAATTTCAAGAAAGGAAGTAAAAAGAAAGCTAGGTGGTTCACTTACCTCTAATGGAATCCTTTCAATATTCCAAACCTTCAAGCTTTTCCCACTTTCTTACTTCCAAATCTTCTTTTCAAGGTCCAAAACCAAGCTTTTGTTCTAATATCTATGGAGTTTAGGGAGAGAATTCAAGGTTTTTTTTAGCTTGTAAATGGGTGTTAATGGAGGAAAATGAAATGGGGAGAGAGAAGAGAGGTGGTCGGCCAAACTAGAAGGAAGAAAGTGATTTCGATTCTTAATTTCTTTTGTCTTCTTTTAGTAATATTTATCCTTAAAATTTTGTAATTTAAAATTAAAATTTTAATTGTGTCATAGTTACATCATGCTTATGTCATAAAGCATTTAAAATAGAATTTTTTCTTTTCTTTTCCCCTTTTCTTCCTACACCTCTTTATTGTTAATATCTTTTTCAATATTTTAATTTCACACATTTTAATGGACATTTAGGTCAAAAGTCACCTCTAAGAGTGAATTGACTAAAATGCCCCTCATCGATTCTAATTCATCTTTTTCCATAATGCCGATGAGTCCTTAAGCTCTGATTCCCTTATTTGAGCTTGTTTTCTTTTTATTTCCAAGATTTTCTAGTTCTCATTAGTTTCGCAATTATCCCTTAACTAAGGATGTCAAGGAGTCCCACACGAATTTAGGGTTACAACTGAGTTCACAGTAGCTTCTCGGGTCAGTCACCCATCGTTGGGACCTCGGCTCATTTAACCAATTTAGGCTTTATTTCACTTATTTTTTTTTCTACTATATTTGGTCTTTATAAATTTTTTTTATGGTTTCTCTATGCAATCTAAGTATAGTTCTAAACATTATTGTTGTCTGGACAGACCTTAGTTATTGGAAGAATAGAATGTACGAACTACTTAATATGAGGATGTTACAATAGATGTATGGGTTAAAAAATAAGGTTCATAGTATAAAGAAAGATGAGATTACTATTGCTCAATATTTTGCTAAACTGAGTCGCTTATGGCAAGAATTGGATTATTATTTGGACTTTCAAGCCATATGTGCTAGTGACGTAATTAAGTTTCAAAAGTTGGTTAAGAAAGAGCGAGTATGTGACTTTCTTATTGGGCTGAATATAGAATATAACTAGATTTAGGTGCAAGTACTTGGTAAGGATCCTCTACCATCCTTAAGGCAAACTTATTCTTATGTTCAACAGGAGGAGAGTAGAAGAAGTGTCATGGTCCATGCTTACTTGTTCACAAATCGAGACTTATTTTTGCTGCCTCTAAGGAACATTCACATAGCTCTGGTCCATTAGGCAAAGATTAGTTGCACTGTGTCTACTGTGGAAAATCCAAACACACCAAGAAAGACTACTAGAAACTGCATGGCCTCTTAACTAAGGGACATGGAGGAAAAAGCATGGGCTCAGTAAGACCACAAGCAAATGTATTTGAGTCAATGGAGTTTTCTGAGGATACAATTACAATTGGAATTCTTTCTAATAAGGAAGTATAATCCTTGAGACATTTATTGTCACAGCTGAATCTCACTCTACCACGGTTGCCTCTTCTAACATTGTTAAATTAGGTAATGCTCTTATTGCCAATTTTGAAAAAAAAAAAAAAACTTTTAAGTTATAGATTTTGGAGCAAAAAAACATATGACAAGCTTTTCAGACAAATTCACAACCTATTCACTATATTTAAGAAAGGAAAAGTCCATATAGTGGATGGGTCCCTAGCTAGTATTTCAGGAACAGGTTCTATTGAATACACTCATACTTTAAACCTTATCTCAGTCTTTCATATGCCTCGTTTTCCTATTCACTTTTTATATGTGAGCTCTATTACCAAAGCTCTTATCCATAAAATTCATTTTTTTCCTACTCATTATATATTTCAAAATTTAAAATAGGGAGAACGATTAGCAATGGCAGATTACAAGATGGCCTATATCTGCTAGATGACTGTGGTGGTTCCTCAAATCCTAGTACATACCAAGCTATGTTAGGATAATCTATGAGTGCCGACCAAGAGATCATCCAATGGCATAAGAGATCTGGACATTTTTCTTTTTAAGTTTTAGAAAGTTTATACCCCATTTTGTTTAAAAAAAGCAAAACAGAATCTTTAGCTTATGATGTTTGTGAACTGGTTAAGCACACAAAACAGTCTTATGCTTTAATAAATAATAAAACTTTGATTCCCTTCATGACTATTTATTCTGATGTATGTGGACCCACCCAAACTGTGTTTTTATCTAGATATAAATGATTTGTCACCTTTATTGATTGTTGTATTAGGTTAACTTGGGTTTATCTAATAAAAACAAATAGTGAGGTGTTTTTTTGTTTCTAACTATTCAATAAAATGATATGTACACAATTTAATGCTCAAGTTAAGATACTAAGAACTGATAATGATATAGAGTATATGAATTGGGTGTTTCAGGCTCATTTGGAGTAACATGGAATCTTGCACTAAACCAGTTGTGTCAACATAGTACTAAAAATAGGGTGTCTGAAAGGAAAAATAAACATTTACTTAAGGTAGTTTGATCTCTCATATGTACTTTGAATGTTCCTACACTTTACTGAGGGGGAAGCTATTCTTTCTGCAACCTATCTAATTAACAAGAAGCCCCTTAGAACCCTAGATTTCAAAAGTCCTTTGGAAGTTTTGTAGGGTAAAAATTCCTACACTATTCCACGTAAAGTCTTTGGTTGTATACGTTTTGCTCATAAGATAAATGCTAGAAATTAGAACCTCATGCTCTTTTAAATGTTTCTTTGTGGGGTATTCTGGTACTCAAAATGGATATAATGGTAGCACCCACCTTCCAAAATTATTTTGTGATTATGGATGCCATTTTTAGGGAATCTAAACCTCTTTTTTAGGGGGAGACACCTCTTCAGGGGGAGCATAAGAAGGAAGAGGTGATTGGTCCTACATCTTTTTTTCTTCCAACTTTTCAGGGGGAGATTAATGATGCTTAAGATCAATCATCTAGATATATTTAGGACAGGTCACCTCAACCTATAAAGAGATTGAATGGGTTGGATTTCAAAACCTATACTCATATAAAAATGGATAAGGCCATTGAGCATGATACTCTTGATCAATCAGAACCCTTAGATTCAAATCCTAGACATCCTGAGGTATGTAATGGGTCTCTTTCAAATCTTGATTTTGATCCTTTGATTCTCAATTCTGATCTTGATATCCATATTTCTCTAAGAAAAAGAGTCAGGGCTTATACCAAACGTACTATATCTAACTTTGTGTCTTATGATTCTTTATCCCCATCCTATAGAGCCTTTGTCTTATCTATTTTTTATGTGTTTATCCCATACGATTGGAATGAAGCATATCTTGATTTAAAATGGAAGGCTCCTATGGTTGAAGAGACGGAGGCTTTAGCAAAGAATGGTGCATGGATCTTGTTACTCTCCCTGTTGGAAAGAAAATAATTGGATGCAAGTGGGTGTTCACTATAAAACATAATGCAGATGGTTCGATTGAGAGGTACAAGGCTAGATTAGTGGCAAAGGGATTCACAAAGACATATGGGGTGGATTATCAAGAAACCTTTGCTCCTGTTGCAAAGATGAACACCATTGGAATTTTATTGTAATGTGTAGCGAACTATGAATAGGATTTACAGCATTTTGATTTCAAGAATGCCTTTCTGCATGGAGATTTAGAGGAAGAAATGTATATCATTGAGTGTCTCTCATGTAGCTTCACAAGATCAATTGGCTGACATATTCACTGAGGGTTTCAGTAATAAAGTATTTCATACTCTAATTTGCTAGTTGGCTATGTGTAATATCCATGAACCAACTTGAGAACTTGAGGGGGAGTGTTGGAATCAAGTTAATTTAAGGATGTAATCTTTAGGAAATTATTTTTAGGAGCTAATTTAGGAATCAATTATATTTATTAGCTTCCTATTATAGAATTCTTTATGGTATATAAATTGTCATATGTATTCTATCAATATTATTGAGAGAAATATAGAAAATATTCTCAAAATCATTTTCATATGTATTCTATCAATATTATTGAGAGAAATATAGAAAATATTCTCAAAATCATTGTCCAACAATTTTGTAAATTGGTAGTCTCGAATAAATAAATTCTAGGTTACTGAAGCATCGATATGTGCAATTTGGATCAAAATAGGGAGAAAGAAACTATGAGAGAAATTATCATAACATATTATTTTTAATTAATTGAAAATTTTTCTTGTCAAGTGTCAAATTAAAATGGAAAAAATATATATATTTTTTAATCTAATAAGTGACACATCAATAAAAATAGCCTATAAATCTATTATTGAGGGTCACAATGGGTTTTATATTATTTAAATTAAATATCAGGAGATTGAAGTATAAATTAAAGTTTAAGCACCTTACTGTTATATACTCCTAAATTGAGATACCATCTATATAATATACCCTATAAAAGGTGCTCCGCATTAGAATAAATTATAGACTGCAGGGGCTGACACATGGTTACATATTAAGGGCAACAAAATTTAAATGGTTATATAATTATTATAATTGATAAAAATTTATAAATTACATTTTTATCAAATAACAATTAACAATATATTTTTATAAATAATATATTTTATTAACTTTAAATATTATAAAAACACTTAACAAAGAAGGTGTACACTTCACCCACGTTAGCATATCCACTCCATATACTCAACATAATACTTAAAATGTGAAAATACTTAGATACAAAGTTATCATAATACAAAGTGAGATAGAAGAAATTTGGAAGCTTTATTTTAATTTTTCCCTCATCATTTTTTATTGTGCATTTTTTTATTATCGTTTTATATGTTTATTTTTAATATTTTTTATTTTTTAAAGTTTTCTAATAATAATAATAATAATAATAATAATAATAATAATAATAATAATAATAACAACATTTTGTCCGATTCTAGAACTTTTTTAACATAATCATATTTAAATTTTTTAAAATTTATTATCATTATTATTTTAATTTTTATTGTTAATATTTTTATTTTAAAATCAATGTATCTAAGTTATAACACGTTTAATTTTTTTTTAATTGTGGGGCCCATAGGCTACTTATACCTCTTTATTATTATTATTATTTTTTATGTTAACCATGTGGCTCAAATTGTTCCACTAGATACTAATGTAATGAGGCTCATTCATCAAAATAATAAAGGCTGCTCTTATGTTTACATCACCCGTCTAATAAATATAGTAGTTAGCTATAATTAATTGCCTTTTTGCGGGGTATTGCGCACACCGTGCAACTATTGCCATTTACACGGCCGTACGGTGTAAATTCTGTTTTCCTGCGTATGGTTAGACAATGTACAATAATTAGGCCAGCAAAATTTCCACAATTATACAATCTACTTGTAATACGTGCAATCCACTCATTGCAAACACAATTGTACAAAAATTTTCTTATAAAACTTACCTCTTAATACAACTAATTTGACTCAAAACCACAATAATAACAATGGAAAACAAATTTTACAGGTTAATATTCTGGATGACAATGGAACAGAATTTTTATAGGCATTAGCTATTTTTTAAATGTGTGTTATATTTCTTCCAGCTATAAATAATAGTCATTGTTAGAATTTTCATAACAATTAAGAAAATAATTATATAATCTTATTTTTTATAAAAAAAAATATTAATAATTTACTTAATTACTCTTTCATGAAAATCTGAAAAAAATGAATATCAACGTGACAAATAGCTGATTTTATTAAGGAGGTGATAATATTAATTTTAAAAAATTGTATAAAATTTATTGTATTTTATAGAGATAAATAGTAAACTAAAAAAAAGTTAATTCTCTTTGATCTTCTAAATGTGGTAAATAATTTTAAATAAAATAAAAAGCTAAATATAGCTATTATTTATAGACGGATGGAGTATATTTTTTATATTCATTATTGAAGGAGCAGAAGCATGAAAAATATAAGTTTAGATCATTAAATTCAAAAATTTTTCATCTAGGGTCACATGTATCATGCAAGATTCATTTTTATCTATTTGATTTCAATGATAAATAGCATATTAAAACTCTTTTAATATATTTTTGAATCTACATTCGTCATTTAATATTTTAGAATTAACAGATTAATTCATTAGAACTCTAGATTAGATCAAGAACAAGTGCACTAACCTTTTTGATGCACTGCAGTGTGTTTGGCATCTTTGGGATGCGCCTAGGACACCAGATGTTGTTCCTCTAGCTTGTCCACACCAAGATCACCAATGACAGCCCCTTGAACAGCTTCTCAAGCCTTTCTAATCAATTAGAAATTCATGTTTTGCCTTTCGAGAGATTACAGATGTGTACAGGACACCAGAAACGATTTTTAGCAATTTTAATTCAAGAGAATGTTGGCAATTCTCTTTGAATTGATGAGAGATGAAAAAGAAGAAGAGAGGAAGAGGCTCCTTTGCGTGGCGGCACCAAAGAAGAACAGCAACCTTGTTGTTTTGCTCTTTCATAATAACACATTATATAGCTAGGTCACCACTTAAAATCCCTACCACATGTCACCTTCTGATTGGCTCTTAGTTTAATTGACCCAATCACATTGTGCCAAGTGTCAAACTAAGATTTAATCTTATCTTTGATCATCTTACATGATTAAAAGACAATTGACAAGCTTATGTGTAGTGCCATGTGTCACCATCTCATAGTGCCACATGTCACCCTGTGAAATGACCAAAACACTCTTGTGTCTTAATTTTGAGTTCTCAATCCAAAATAATTATTTCTCTTCTTCTAATCAATTTATATCAAATATAAATAAATTAATTAATCTCTATTAATTAATTTCTCATAATTAAATTCATATTTAAACACTTTAAATATAAATTTAACTTATACTATACATCTATTAACCTAGATTTGATTTCAAGCCATGCTAGAGACTTTGCAATCTAATTGCAAGCTAAACCTATTTAATTAATCAATTAAACTCTTTAATTAATTAATTAAATCATATTTAATTTGGTGATTACTTGTGTATTTGTGTGACTTACTAGGCACATCACTAATTGGCAATGAGACATGATATCAACTCTTAATATCATCAGAACTCTTTTTTACCATAAATGATTTCTCTAAATCATTTTATGCAGCTCATAGACTATGGTTAACACCTAGCATAGCATGCCATAGCTACCCAATCAGTAATAAGGTTTACCTTAAATGAACCTATAATCATATTTTACCATGCACTAGAATCTCCCTGTTACAAGATCTCAATTCGAGCTGGAGTCATGGTTTATGTCAAACCCCTATGAATATTATGTTCTCTTTTAATTCCAGTTCTTGATTAAAAGATTTTCTCATCAGAAACTCTTTTCTGATTAAATCTATCTGTCCTGGCCAGGAACTTGAAACATCAAGAACAATTAAATGAACATAGGATTTTATCCCTATTTACTTAGGGTAACAAATTCCATCTTGATCAACACCTACCTCCATATATAACTTGTAGGAGCCAGCACATGCCCATACACCCATATACAGTACAAGTATGAAAGCAGTATCAAACTCAAACCACCTATATACAAGATAACTGTGCTATCTCAGGTCTAAAGATTATATGCACTGATATGATTTATGACAATGCATTGACAAGAGTAAACTCCATGTGCTTGTCATAAATGTCACTGGTTCGGCCTACTTATCATGCATAAGTGCTTATCATGTTTGTTATATGGCATGAGACTCACCATTTCATCTTATTTATATCTCATATAAATACATTGGGAACAAACATGAATAAAATCTTTCTGGATAAGTCATGTCCTGTGTGAAGTATCCTTGATTGTGGACCTATTTATGATTCTTTGTGCTAGAAATACTGTCACTCATATTTTTAACAACTTAAGAATAGAATTTCTAACAAAATATCAATGGACCTTTTCTATTACACATAAATATATTATGTAAACGGAAAAGTGAAAATGCCTTTTAATTAATAAAACATGTACAAGATACATACTAAATGATATGCTCTAGGGCATACTACTAACAATCTCCCACTAGCACTAGAGTCATTCATTACAATACCTTAGACCCATCTTCTCAAGATGTCGGTCTAATTGTGCTTGTGACAAAGGCTCAGTGAATGGATCAGCTGGATTTTCAGCTGATACTATTTTCTATATGGCTACATCGCCTTGCCCAACTATCTCTCTGATAATGTGGTAGCGCCTTTCTATATGTTTGGATTTCTGGTAAGACCGGGGTTCCTTATATCCAAACAGCTTCTTTTGAAGCATCTGATGCAGCAATATACTCGACCTCTGTAGTGGAATCTGCAGTCGTACTCTGTTTGGAACTCTTCCAACTGACTGCACCTCCATTACAAATGAACACATATCCAAAGGTAGACTTTCTATCATCGATATCTAATTGGAAATCAGAATCGGTATAACCATCCAATTGCAAGTCACCACCTCCATATATCAAGAATAAATCCTTAGTTCTTCTAAAGTACTTAAGGATATTCTTGATAGCTATTCAGTGTTCCAAACCTGGATTGGATTGATACTTGCTAGTCAAACTAACAGCATATGCGATATCCGGCCTAGTACACAACATTGCATATATCAAACTTCCAATAGCCGAAGCATATAGAATCCTGGCCATTTTATCTCTTTCTTTAGGTGTCTTGGAGACATCTCTTTAGAAAGGTGGATACCACGTCTCATTAGTAACAATCCTCTCTTAGAATCAAGCATGTTAAACCTCTTTAACACCTTTTCCAAGTATAGACTTTAGGACAAACCAATTATTCTTTTTGCTTTATCTCTATAGATGCGAATCCTAAGAATATAGGTTGCCTCCCCTAAGTCTTTCATGGAGAAATTATTTGACAACCATACCTTTACAGTTGTCAACATACCTGTGTCATTACCTATCAACAGAATGTTATCCACATATAAGACAAGGAAAGTGATAGCACTGTCACTAACCTTCTTATATACACATGGCTCATCCTCATTTTTTATAAAACCAAATGACTTAATGGTTTCATCAAAAATGGATGTTCCATCTCCTCGAAACTTGTTTTAACCCATAAATGGATTGCTTTAGCTTGCGCACTTTGGAACCCTCTTGGGATTCAAAACCCTTAAGTTGTTCCATGAAAATGTTTTCTTCAATGTATCCATTAAGAAAAGCTATTTTGACATCCATCAGCCAAATCTCATAATCATAGTATGTAGCTATTGCTAATAAAATCCTAATTGATTTAAGCATGGCAACAGGCGAGAAAGTCTCCTCATAGTCGATTCCTTGCCTTTGGCGAAACCCTTTCGCTACTAGCCTTGCTTTATAGGTCTCTACCTTTCCATCAGAACCAATTTTCTTCTTGAAAACCCATTTGTTCCCTATAGGTACAATACCTTCAGGTGGGTCAATAAGATCTTAAACTTGATTCTTATACATGGAATCAATCTCGGATTTCATAGCATCAATCCATTTTAAAGAGTCTATATCTGATATAGCTTCTTCATAAGTAAGTGGATCATCTCCATGATCTACTTCTTCATGAGTAGACAACTCTTGTTCTTCTTCATGAAGGAAACCATATCTCACTGGTGGGTGGGATACCCTGGTTGTTCTACGAGGAACAACTATAGATGTTTCATCAATAGGTGTGGGTTGACTAGATGGATCTATATCCATCTGATCTGTTGGTTGGTCAGAATTCTCCAATTCTAACTCTATTTGCCTTCATTTGCCTTCTTCTTGAACAAACTGTTGTTCAAAAAATGTGGCATCTCTACTTACCACAACCTTTTGTAATGTAGGCAAATAAAAATAATATCCAAAACTATCTTTTGGATATCCAACAAATCGACCATTTTCTGATCTTGTTTCCAATTTATCAGTGTTCAGTTTTTTGATATAAGCTGGACAACCCCAAATCTTAACATGCTTAAGACTTGATTTTCTTCCATGCCATATCTCATAAGGTGTGGAAGATACTGATTTTGATGGAATCCTATTCAGAATATGCAAAGTTGATTCTAATGCAAATCCCCAAAAGGAGATTGGCATATCAGTATAGCTCATCATACTACGTACCATATTCAATATGGTATGATTTCTCTTTTCAGATACACCATTCAGCTGTAGTATTCCTGGAGGAGTTAGCTGGGAAACAATGTCGTGCTCTCTCAAGTATTCATCAAATTCAGTACTCAAGTATTCACCTCCACGATCTGATCGAAGAGCTTTAATACTCTTTCCCGTTTGATTTTCTACTTCAGATTTAAATTCTTTGAACTTTTCAAAGGATTCATGTTTGTATTTCATCAAATATAAATACCCAAACCTTGATTTATCATCAATAAAGGTAATAAAATAATGAAAACCGTCTTTAGCCATTTCTTTAAATGGACCACATACATCACTATGTATTAGCTCTAAAATATTTTCAACTCTTAGCCCTTGTCTAACAAAGGGTGATCTGGTCATTTTGCCCTGAAGGCAGGATTCACAGGTTGGAGTAGGTTCAGAACCCAATAAGGATAGAATCCCCATTTTCTCCAATTTTGCAATCCTATCTTTTGCAACATGACCTAACCTTAAGTGCCAAATATATTTTGAACTTGAGTTGATTTTCACCATGGCATTGCATTCATTTCGATCACTTGCATTCAATTTGTGTTTGTTATTATTATCCAAATAATAAAGACCATCATTCATACAACCTGAACCAACATATTTATTTCCAAAATAAATATTGCAAACATCATCTGTGAACAGAAATTCATAGCCATTTCTAGTCAAACTAGATATAGAAATGATGTTCTTAAAAGCATTAGATACATATAAAATATTATCCAAACACAAAATATGTCCAGACATGTATGTCGCAATAGATTTTGCGGTCGCCTGGACGATCACTCACCGAAGTGGGAAAAAGTGAGGAGTCGCCACCTTAGTTTTGAGGGAAACTAAAGAAAACCATTTGAGAAGTTAAATTAAAAAATGAAACCACTTCAAAACAGAGATTCTAAGTTCGGGTCCAGAACGGGTGGGGAAGGTGTTAGGCACCCCACCTCGTCCCTTAATAAGGGTAAGTAGATTTAATTCTGCGTCCTTTATAAATTAGTTAGGAGGGCTTAGACAGCAATGTTAATCCTTTTGGTAAAAGGAATATTTGATTTTTCACTAAATTTGGATCACCCAGATACATAAGTAAATGAGACAACCTTAGTGTACGGGTGTGAGAATCGGATAAGAACTCTCCTCCGATCACTTTTAAGTTGTTTATTAAAATTTTGAGGGGAGACCGGATAAGAACCCTCCTCTGATCTCTTTTAAGTTATTTATTAAAATTTTGAGGGGAGACCGGATAAGAAACCTCCTCCGATCTCCTTTAGAGTTATTTATTAATGTTTTGAGTTGAGACCGGATAAGAACTCTCCTCCGATCCCTATTTAATGTTTATTAAAATTTTGAAGGGAGACCGGATAAGAACTCTCCTCCGATCTCTTTTTACGTTTATTAAAATTTTGGATTGAGACCGGATAAGAACTCTCTTTCGATCTCTTTCAGATTAACAGGAGCCTGGAAGGGATTTCTCCGATCTCTCGGATTTTTAATTTCAACTACATGACATAAGAACCTAAAGCTAAGGATTCTGGCGTTCTAAGATGCTGGGGATAAGGCTTCTCGATACCTTTTGACTAGATAGGGAAAATTAGACTTGATTTACCGACCTTCCATGCGTTCATTTTACCGATATCTATTAATGACCGATCTCCTCGGGTGCGTTTACGTTGGTCTTATTCCACTTTATGACATCGTTGTCGAATTGTCATTACGTCAGCCTAATAGTTTGGCTATCTTCCTGACGTGTTATTCATGTTCTCTCTTTTAAAAGAGACCCCTAAGTTGCAGTTACCTACGTTTACCCAACCACTTACATACTACTAGGAGTTAGAAAACTTGCTTTCAAAAAAAGATGAAGATTAATAAAAATGAACTGATCACTAAATAGATGATTTGGGAGTGTCATTCTTTGGGGATCATTTGTGCAAAAATAGTATTGAATAAAGTTTCAGATGTAAGAAGAACACATCAAAATGGGGAAAGAAAAAGCAGACACTAGATAAAACAGTGATATGAGCTCTTACAAGAACATTCTTTGGGGATCGTTTGTGCAAAAGTAGGAAGTCACGGATGTGAGAAGAACAAAGAAAATGCAGAAAGTAAATGTAAGCACTTAATAAAGCAAGAGTATGAGCTCTTACCTGTAAGGAGCCAAAGCTACTAAAATAACTATGGGGTGCCAAATAGTGATAAGGCAAGGATTGATTGGCCTGAGGGGTGGTGTTCCTCGTGAACTGGAGGGTGCTTAGCTAAAATGCGATCAGATCAAGATGAAAAGAACCGAATGGAATGAAGTTGAGCTTGGACAGAGATGATAAAAGGCAGAAAGTGAGAGTGTGACCAGATAATGAACAAACTGGAAATGTAGAGTTCCAAAGATTCGAATCTTTTCAAGAAAAACACTTGAAAACTAGTTTCAAAAGTCTTTTGATTGACACTTCTAAGTAGCAGAGTAGCAAACTAAATGAAATTTCAGAGTTCCTCTGCTATAATAACAGCCTCTTGTCTATTTTTTCTTGCCCGTCCTTTGAACAGTTTTTATGCAGGTATTTATAGGAATCGGGTGCTCTTCGTGAAGGGTCAGGATTTATTTGAGGGAGATGGAGGGTCGAGATTTCGAAGGACATGATCGGAGGTTCAGGAATTAAAGAGAATCAAAATGAATGGTTGAGATCACTCTTCATAATATTTGTCCTTTTCTTCTTTCCATCTGACGGTCCCAAATTTCCTTGTCCGGAACGATCCGAGGGTTAAGAGCGAAAGACGCTGCATCGCTGTCGTCTTCTCTCTTGATCTAAGGGTTCCGGGTTTGTCCTTACAAGTGGGATCAACGGTGGAGATTGGGATGTACAGGACTGTCATGACATACCCTGGCACCTGTCAGCATTGCGGGCGATTCTTAGGCGTGCGGTGAGATCTCGTCTGCAACGCCTTAACTACCTCGGCTCTGATTCTGACGACGGTTATTGGAATTTGTCTTATTCTTTTTGCCTACCGATCCCTCCTCTTTCTGATCTCTTTCACATGTTCTTTCCGACCTTTCATGCTGATCTCCCACCTTTCGATCTACTATTCCGATCTTTTCCCTTCTTCAGGTCCGGTCTGGTCAAAGTATTAATTGTCCCTCGATTCCCGGCGTTAAGCCGTTTTACGCTTCAAGAATAAATGCTCATTTTCCCTATATATACTCCTGCAGAGACATTTCTTTCATCCGATTTTCCTCTCTTCCTTTCTTACTTTCCTGTTTCTAGCCGCCCGTGGAAGTTACGCTATAATCGTGGCTTTGATCTTTTCCGATGGACTTCTTTACTCACTGCATCGAAAATTCACGATCCGGTGATCGAATGACCTTAATCGACGATGGTGAGATCGGATTTGACCGATCTGTATTGCGGACCTTGGTTGTACCGATCTCGAGTCGCTCAACTGAGTTCATTCGGTTTCTCATCACATTGAGTGTTCCGACAGCGGTTTTCCTCCACATTGGGTGTTCCGACAGCGGGTCGGTTTCGGGTGGTAACATCGGTGACGATGTCTCTCATCTTCATGGGAGTCATAGTCACCCCATCTGAGCTGCACATCTATCCGATGCCAACAGCCGGTCTCCTGGTCAAACACGTCTTTTGATTCAGCCACGAGACTAGGCTTTGACATTGCCTTTTAGATAGGATGTTCCACCGGTCTCTAGAGATCGCCCAAATGATATAATCCTAAAATGTAATCAGATCTCTAGAGATCGCCCAAATGATGTAGTTAGACCTTTATTGTAGTCCGATCCCTAGAGATCGCCCAAATGATGTATTTTATTTTCAATGCAATCCGATCTCTAGAGATCACAGAAATGATGTGATCCAATTTTAGTGTAATCCGATCCCTAGAGATCGCCCAAATGATGTAATCCGATCTTTTGAAAATAAAGACTTTATTTTGTCGGTTATCATCTTATTATTTTTGCATTGATTGTTTTCCGATCTCTAATGTGGTTATCCGATCTGGTTCTTTACCTGAATGACACTTAACTGATCCTTTATTCAAAATATTTAACTTATTATGCCGATCTCCAATTAACCGATCTCTGAACATTCGGATATTTGAGAGAAGTGTCGAACATTGCCGAGTCCCACCAATCGATGCGCCGCCTAGAACCTCGCGAGCATTAAATACTTGACTAGTATAAATAGGGGTGGGAGGGTTAGCGCTTGTTCTCTCATTCGATTTTCAATCCCTGCTCACAACTTCAAGTTCTCGTTTTCTCAAGTTCTTCCGACGCCGATCAGACTCCGGTAAGGGCTTTGATCCTCTTTTTAATTTAAATTCTTTGTTTCTTTTGAAAATGAGCGGTGCCGAAGGTCAGAGAGCGGCGAGCCCTCCTTCCATTCAGTTCTCGTGGTCATCGTCTGGTGAAGAAGAGGCAGTCGGACCAAGCGTTCAACAAGAACCTCCGTGGCCTCCGCTCCAACTCGGGGCGGGTCATACCATCAAGGCTCGCACCTTCTTCAGGAGAGAGACTCTCCTATGCATTTGAGCTACCGTCGGTTCTTCGAGAATCCGACCGCAATCGCTTAGCCAAGAATATAACATTCGCCCGATTCAGACGAGCTAATCAAGTGCCACGGCGATCTTCGTGTCGATCACTCCTTTGAAGAGAATGACATGGTTATGGTGTACGAGAGCAGTTAAAGGCCGGTCCGAGGTTCCTCTAGACAATTTCTACAAGGAGGTCTTAAAACTTCACCGAGCATGCATTGTTCAAATTCACCCTAACTCGTGGCGGATCTTGGTAGCCTTCCGAGGTCTATGCCGAGCTAAGGGAATCAGACCTACGGCTAAGGTGTTCGCCGAGCCGCATGCACTAACTCGCCGAAAGGATGGCGAACATCGGTTCTTTCAGCGAAGCCTCATTGCGGCTCTTTCCGACCGCCTCATCCCTTAAGAATTGGAAGAACCATTTCTTCATTCCGAGGAGCAAAGATCCGAAGCCGCTTTGAGGACTTCCCCCAGTAGTAGTGGTACCAGGGCCCTTGCTTCAAGCACATTACCCGAGTCGAGGAAAGTTTAATAGTGATGGATCTGAAGAGTCAGGCCGCCACTCAAAAGTATTCTTGTTTGGATGCGGTGACTGCCGAGCTGCACCATTGGACTATTCAATTGCTCACCGGCCAAGACCGCGAACTTCCGCTCTCTGACCTCGGCATTGGTATTTTCTATATCTCGCTCACGACCTTAGCGATCTCACTAACCTTTTCTTTGTGCAGGTATGGCGAGTGGTGAGGGTTCTAGGAAGTGGAAGAAGGAAAGGGAGATCTCCCGGAAGATAAAGGAGATGAAGCGTTCGGAAATGCTTCGAACACCTGGTCGTGAACCTGGGGAAGTACAAGGAGACCCGCCTCCACCTTCGGATCTGCCGACCACTGAAGCTATCCGATCTCCTCCTAGATCGGAAGAGCAGCCTCAGACTCTTTCAGTTGTCCCAAGCACGGAAAGGGGGCCTTCTCAATCTTCTGGGAGGACCTCCTCTCGTGGCGCCCAGAAGTTAATGGAGTCTTTGAAGAATAACCGGACTGTACGGGAGAACCCCGGTTTTGCCCAAGTCTTGGGGTCTTCCATCTTTCTTCGAGGATCGACAGCTATCCTCGAGTAGCCTTGATGACATCTTGACTCACTCCATGAGTCAGATGTGGAGTGCCAGTGAATCGGACCATGGTTTGGGAAAAGGTCCAGTGCAGGTAAGGAGATCGGAAGAAAAATCAAGAATTGGCTTCCCTCCGATCCCAACTCTCATCCGCTCGAGATTATATATCTCAAGTTGAGGGACGGCAAAGTACTATGAAGACAGCCGCC